>NC_056725.1:1555323826-1555426326 GCF_019279795.1 Protopterus annectens
TTGGAGTTGGTATATTTAAGTAGGGGCGGGTGTGAGGGGCGTAGGGGGGCGTGCCCCCCTGCTATACACATTTTACTGTGTTTTTTGCTTGTTTCCTAACTCACTGGCTCTGCCCCTGCCCCTGCTCTGACCCTGACTAGATACCATTCTGCTCCCAGAACTCTCACTTATCTTGCTTCTAATCTTATCAAAAACTTACTACTAATTTCAAATTTGCGTTTTTACCCTTTAATGTTCTTATTTTTGCGTATTGTAGACACTGTAAAAAACATTTTTTCTTCTCTGAACTATACATGTAACTTCTTTTTTACTGTTAAATCCTTTTAATGAATAATGCTCAATGATTATTGTACCTCACTTGGAGCTTTTCTCCCTGGGCCTCTGCTGAAAATGGACATGAATCCAGTTGGACCAGCCCGGTCAACAAATGTCAAATAAAATAAAAATAAATTAATAAGACTAATGGTAATGAAGATCATTCCTTTGTAACAACTAATAGAACAGATATTATTGTATTAGAAGTTGAATGTTCTTCAGATCTGGTCAGAAAAGATATTCTTGTAATTGGAAATTCAGTTAGAGGAACTGATACTTACATCTGCAGAGAAGGTAAAGAACACTGACGAGTGTTATGCTTGCCAGCAGCAAAAACAGAAGATGTGAGACAAGCCTTGGAATGTCTTAATATAAGGAAGTACGGATCTGTTTTTATTCGTGTTGGTACAAATGATCTCATCCGCAAGGACTCTCTGACTGTTAGTAGAGACCCTTACAGCCCTCTTAGATAGTATAGCTTGTACTGGTGTTAGGACATTTTTCACAAATCACATATAGGTGCAGGTGGTGCAACGGCTAGCATTGTCACCTCACAGCAAGAGGTTTTCCAGCTTGGTTCTCGGCTGGGATGTCTTCTGTGTGGAGTCCGCATGTCCTCCTTTTGTTCGTGTGGTTTCCTCCAAGTGCTCTGTTTTCCTCCCACATTCCAAAGACATGCATCTGGAGTATTTCTCCTCGAGCCTCTGCTGAAAATGGGCTCTGTCCCAGTCGGACTTTCCTGGTAAATCAATGTTAAATAAGTAAAAAATAAATAAATATAGAAAGGATAGTCAGGTCACCATGAATTAAAATATTTTTTGGGTAAATACCTACATGGAAACAATGCTGTGTTTTAAAAAATGGAAATGCATAGAGCATCCAAGTCTAGTTTTGGGCACATTGGGCACACGTGTTCAGACAGGATGGCATGCATTTGTCAAGATCAGGGAAGAGAATTTTTGCAGCAGATATTTTGCAATACTTGACAAACACTAGACAGGATTTTTGCCAGGTCTAAAATTTAACAGTTCACAGACAGCAACAATTGACACATCTCTGACGGTTGTTAATGCTAGATGCATTAATAATAAAGTTTTTTTACTGGAAAATTTTCTAAGTTTACACAAGATTGATGTTGTTACTGTGTGAAACATGGTTAAAGAACAATGACTGGAAACCAATTCTGTCAGGGTATAAATGTTTTTACTGTAACAGACATTTTAACAAAAATCAGGTGGAGGTATTATGATAAGGATTAAAGATAGTTTTGAGACCAGTGATTATTACATGTTCAATGATAACACCAACACTACAGACTGTGTAACTGTGACAGTAAAGACAATGCTGGAGCATATAATAATTGCTGGAGCGTATAGACCACCAAAGTCAAGAGCTGATGACCTAAAGAATTCATACATTTCTTGTATGAAATACAGGAAAGAATAATAATATTAGCTGGGGACTTAAACTTAGCAGAAAAAGACTGGAATAATACTGATTCAGCAACATTAGTAAGGAAGTTATACACAACATACATTCAGGAACAACAATTGCTTCAGACTGTAAAAAAAAAAACTACCAGGGAACACAACATATTTGACATTGTTTGTGTTCCTAAAGAAATTACTGTTACTTCAAGTCAAGTTTTACCACAGTTGCTGTGCAGTGATCTTGGAGTTATAAAGGTTAATTTGTTGCTAGAAAATTCTGCCAACCTAAAATCTAAACCAATGCACAGAAGATTAATGATAGATTATACGGAAGCAAACCAGACACTATGTAAAAGTAACTTGAGTGAGGTGTTCAGTGGAAAAACTGCAGATGGCATATGGAAAGTTTTGAAAGAGGAATTGTTTGAGTGCAAAAAAAAATGTTTAACATCAGGATCTAGGCATACAACATTGGGGGATATATTTCCATAAGAACAAGATACCTGACTAAGGTGAGAGATAAAAAAATATAAGAAATGGAAGACAGGTCTAACTACAACTTTGGAAACTGAAACAAACAAGCTGGTCAAACATTAAGCATAGTGTGAGGCAAGATCAAGAAAAATTTGATAATATTTATATAAAGATATTGAGTATAGTAGGACCTTTTTATAGATACATAAGATGTTGAAGGAGTGAAGACATACAAATTGATAAACTGTGTGTAGATTCTAAAATGT
Organism: Protopterus annectens; assembly: GCF_019279795.1. Classification (NCBI taxonomy): domain Eukaryota; kingdom Metazoa; phylum Chordata; order Ceratodontiformes; family Protopteridae; genus Protopterus; species Protopterus annectens. Next base: position 1,555,326,312 of record NC_056725.1, read on the forward strand.
ATTCTCATATACAACAGATTATAGATACATCTACAAAATCTATTGCAAAACAGTTTGCTCCACAAAGGGGATGATAAATCATCATAGTGACATCCAGGTAACCTCAGATACTGGGAATCAAGTTAGATTATATTAAAAAAGAACTGAGCAAACTGGATCCAAACAAAACACAGGGAGAAGACAGAATTAGCAATAATGAACACTTCAGCAAGAACATACAGTACCGTTGTATCTGTACCGTTGTATCTATTATTTACTAGGTCATATAAATATGGGGAGATTCCTCAAGAGTGCAGACATGAACTTATTAAATCAGTCTTTAAGGGAAAGGGGAGTAGGACAAACCCAAAGTCATACAGACCCTTAAGTCTACTTTCACTTTGTGGAAAAATAATGGAGAAGGTAATATTGGATAAGTTATTCTCAGAATTGGAAAGGCTGAGGCTTCAAACAATATATCAGCATACATACGTTGAAAATATTTATTTATTTACTTACATTTGTTTACTGGGAAAGTCCGACTGGACCAGAAGCCCATTTTCAGCTGAGGCCTGGGGAGAAAAGCTTCGCAGAAGTATAAACAAAATACAATAATTAGATAGTACAATAGTACACATACAGTAAAATGGAGGATACACATCATCTAGTTACTCTACACAAAGTAGTATTCAATACAGAATTCTAGTAGATACAGGTTCAAAAAGAAAAAAAAACACACAAGCATTCCAGTGAAGATCACTATGAGAAAAATAACAATTAGTACTGTGAACATATTAAATAATAGTTATGACCAATAAAGATTTCCTTTATATATATATATTTTTGAGTAGTAATAAACACTGAGGAGAGGGAGAAAATGAGATAAGGAGTGGAAAGTGTGTTGAGAGAGTTATAGATTTCTTGTCAGTCTGGTTTGGTGCAGGAGCAATGCAAGTTCTTGGATAGATGTTTAAATCGTAGTTGCTTGAAAATGGTAGATTCAGGTGTATTTTGGAGGGTGTATGGTAGACACTTCCATAATTTGGGTATTTGATTTGAGAATAGGGCTTTACCATGAGTGTTGTTAGCTTTGTTTACTGTGAGAAAGTTGCTGTCTGCAGATCTTAGACTTTGTGGGCATGAGTAGGGAAAGTACAGCTGTGAGCACTTACCATAAATTTAGATGTTCTAATATATTCACTGTTGCAGTCCTTACAAAATGGGTTATCCAGCACCCAGTAGCCCACAGACGGCCAGAATACCAAAGTCCTTGGTGTATGACGTCAGCTGCCTTCGGTTTAAGCCTGACATCAGGATGTCAGGTACAAAGGAAGGCAGCCGTCACTATTTACTCAGTTTTTCTTGCCTTAACTGTCAGGAGCCCCCAAATAAAGGTTAGACCAGGAAAAGAAAAATCCAGTCTGTGCCCTAGGAAAAAAGGGGGGTGGAAGAGGGGGAAACCAGGACTGCAACAATGAATACACTCGAACATCTACATTTATGGTAAGTGTACACAACTGTACTATGTTCGTGTTTCAGTGTTGCAGTCCTTTCAAAATGGGTTGATTCCCAAAGCCCAGGAAAAAAACAAAAGGGAGGAGAAACACCCACTGTTTAAGGGTTGGTAAGGATGCCCTAGTGGCAAAACCAGCCCTGGACTTAGAAAACAAGGGTAAATTGTAATGTTTAGTGAAAGTGTGGACAGAAGTCCATGTAGCTGCTTCCAGTATGTCCCTAGTAGGTACACCTCTTAAAAAAGCTGCTGAGGTAGAGGCTGCTCTAGTAGAATGGGTCCTAATACTCTGTGGAGGAACCTTGCCATGCTGTAAGTAACAAAAGTGAATACAATGAGCAATCCGCTTAGAAATGGTCTGTTTAGAAATAGCTTTGCCCTGAGCTCCAGGAGCAAAACTGACCAACATCTGATCTGACTTTCGAAAAGATTTAGTCCTGTCCAGGTAAAATCTAAGCTGTCTATGCACATCCAGGGAATGCAGTAACCTTTCTCCTTTATTCTGAGGATTAGGAAATAAGCTAGGCAGGTGGAGAGACTGGTTAAGAGTCAGGCTAGAAACCACCTTAGGCATAAAAGAGGGATTAGTTCAAAGAGAAACCTGATCCACATGGAAGATGATAAAAGGCTCTACTGCCATTAAGGCCTTCAGCTCAGAAACTTTTCTAGCTGAAGTAATAGCCAAGAGAAAGGCAGTTTTCCAGGAGAGAAACGTCAAATCTGCTGAGGCAGCTGGTTCAAAAGGAGGCAGAGTAAGTTTCTCAAGTACAAAATTAAGATCCCAAGCAGGAGTAGGTGCCCTTCTGGGAGGCTTTAAATTGCTAGCTCCCCAGAGGAACTGTTTCATCAAAGGATGAGAGAAAATGGGTTGCTCAAAGGAACAATGAGCAGAAATAACTGAAGCATGGATTCTGATAGAAGAAAAGGAAAGTCCACCATTAAGCAAGCCTGCCAGATAGTCAAGAATAAGAGGAAGAGTAGGTTGAGAAGGGTCCTCCCCGCTAGTCTGCATCCAAATGGAGAAGCTTTTCCACTTACCTGTGTAAGATTTCCTAGTGCTAGGCCTCCTGGCCTCATGATGGACCTCAACCACCTGCTGGGAAAGGTTTAAATTATGAGCCAGGCTGCCAAATACAGAGTCTGAAGATGAGGATGCAGAATCCCCCCCCCCCTCCAGAACCAAGAGATCTGATATCAGGGGAAGATGCCAAGGCTGAGACTGGAAGACACTGCGAAGTAGTGGATACCAATGTTGTCTGGGCCAGACTGGAGCTATGATGATGGCTCTTTTTTTCGTTTTTTCGTCCCTTATCTTTAACAGCACTCTGGGAAGAGGAGGCATAGGTGGGAATGCATAGATTGAGAACTGTGTCCAGGGGAAGGACAGAGCATCCACTTTCCAAGCTTTGTCATGATGATCCCTGGTGCAAAAGGTTGGAAGAAGGTGGTTGGTCGGAGATAAGAAGAGATACACATGGGGAGTGCCACACCGCTTAATGATCCGATAAAAGATGGTCTTGTTTAGTTGCCACTCGTGAGGATCCAGGACCTGCCTGCTCAACCTGTCTGCCAAATTGTTGAGCCTTCCTGGAAGAAACTGAGGTATCAGATGAATGCCCATGGAAGCTGTCATGGACCATAGTATCATACTTTGTCTGCACAGGGGGTTAGAGTGAGTCCCTCCCTGCTTGTTGATGTACCACATGATTGTGGTGTTGTCTGTCCTGACTAGAAGAGTACCAGGAGAGAGAAGATGCTTGAAAGCCATTAAGGCCTGCTGGACTGCCATTAATTCCTTCAGATTTATGTGCAAATGAACCTGTTGATAGTTCCAAGTCCCCTGAATGCATCTGCCCTCTAGATGTGCTCTCCAAGCATAGTCCGAGGCATCTGTGGTGAGAGTCTGGCTGGCAAGAGGTGGACAGAAAGGCATGCCTTTGTTCTGTGCACAGGCCGTTGCCCACCAAAGGAACTCCATCTGCAGGCAAGGAATCAGAGGAAGAATCAAGTCTAAATCCTGAGTTTGTTGACACCAAAGGTTTTTGAGGTACCATTGTATTTTCCTCATATGCAGTCTGGCATATGGAATCATCAGAATACATGAAGCCATGAATCCAAGGACTTGCAGAAATTGCCTTGCAGAGAGCTGGGTCATGCTTGCCAAATTCTTGAAGTAATTCGAAAGATCCATTTGTTTTTCTTGAAGGAGGGATACCATCTGGGCGGCTGTGTTCAGACTCGCTCCCAGGAATACAATCTCCCTGGTGGGTACCAATTTTGACTTATTTTTGTTGTTAGTGTAGCCCAAAGAGGTGAGAAATTTCTTTACAAAACCAAATCCTTTAGAAGTTGCTCTGGAGAGTTTGCCTGAATAAGACAATCGTCCAAGTAAGGATAAATTTGAATGTTTCTTTGCCTGCAAAAAGCAATGACTGGAGCCAGGCATTCTGTAAAAACTATGGGAGCAGTAGATAAGCCAAAGGGCAGTGCAGGGAATTGGAAGTGCCTGTTCCCTGCCCTGAAGTGAAGGAACTGTCTGCAGCTTTCCCTTATTGGGAAGTGCAGATAAGCTTCTTTGAGATCCAACGTCACCAGCCAGGAATCCTTGGCCAGCATTGACAGCAACTGCTGAAGAGTGAGCATTTTGAACTTGGGAATCACCAGAAAAGTGCTTAGAATGGACAAATCCAGAATAGGGTGCCAGGGGCCCCTTTTTTGGGAACCAGGAAAAGTCTTGAGTAGAAACCCTAGCCTATCTGTAGTGTAGGAACTGGCTCTATTGCTCCCAGTTTTATCAAAGAAGAAACTTGTTTTTCTGCTTCTGCCCTTTGATGAGGGGGATATTTGGGTATCCTTGGTGGACCGGGAAGGTGTGAAAGGAGAACCTGTAACCTTGATATACTATTTTGTACCCATTTGCCATCAGTGATGGTGTACCAGACATCTGCAAAAATGGCTAACCTTCCCCCAAAGGAAATTCTGGGCCTGCAGAGGCAGGCAGGGGAAGGCCGGAGTCATTGGGAATGCTTGCTTTGGGAAGTTTGCTTAAAACTCCCCGATTCTGAAGAGGAAGCCTGCCAGTGCTTAGCCTTTTGATGGGTGGAAGTCGGTCCTCTAGAAGACCTGTAACCCCTAGGCCTAGTGCGACCCTGTTTACTAGGGTCAGGAAAAGTCCAATTCTTAGAAGGGTAAAGCCTACTAAAACGAGGAGGCTGAACATGCAGAAAGTCCTTAACAGTTTGCATCGATTTGGCCTTATCCCCCAACTTTTTCAACACCTCTTCTGCTTTGCTACCAAAAAGACTGTCCTTGTGCAAAGGCACATCCAGTAATTTAGATTTGACAGGTTCAGAAAGGGGCTGTTCCCTGAGCCAAGCATGTCTTCTAATGACAGAACCAGTGGTTGCTGCCCTGCAAGAAGCTTTCAAAGTGTCGAAACCGCAATGTAGAGAATGTTTAGTGACAAGAGTGGCAGTATTCAATAAATCTTGCATGTCCTTACTCTCCATCAGGGAAGGAACACCAGCAATTCTAGCCTTAATAGCTTCCAAAGTATGCTGCTGATACAAAGACAATTAACAGACCTAATAGCCAGGGTGGAACACGTATAAACCTTTTTACCCCATCTACCCAAGGCCCTAGATTCCCTGTCAGAAGGAACAGGATTTTTAGCAACCATGGCTTTAACACCTTTCGGGCCCTGAGAAATAATCTCTGGATCAGCAGTAGGATTCTTGAAAAGGAACTGATGAGAATCAGGAACTCTATAACACCTGTCAGGCTTTCTGGGAGCAGGAGGAACGGAATATCATCATCAACAACTTCCAAAACCGGAGGGATAGCCAAAGGCTTATGCTGTGGCAAATCCAAGAATTCCCTAATCCGTTTCTTAGACTGAGGGCAGTCCTGACTTTCCCATTTGAAATGCTCCCTAAGAGTATTCAGAGTGTCTCCAAAAGAAAAATCTTCTGGATGGGAGGCAGAAGGGATGGAGTCTTCGCCATCAGAATCCTCAAAACAGGAAAATAGTTGAGAGTTTCCCTCTTCATCAGCAGAAGTGCTGGAAACCTCAGAGTCTGAGGCAGACAAAACTTCTGGGGACAATTCCCTATCCCTCTTAGAAGGAGGTGGCTGAGAGCCCCTGATAAGGGTCAAGAGATCACTAGCCATCTTAATCATTTGATCTGAGGCATTTGAGGGGAGGCCAGCGCATGCTTTGGAGTAGATTTTTGGCTGGAAGACCTGCTAGAAAGCCGGAGGGACTCAGGAGGCCTAGCCACTGCAGTAGTCTGAAAAAGGTCGTTGGTCTGGATCTGGTCTCCGGGCAGAGAAAAGAGGCCTCAGAAACCGGCGCCTGCTTAGCATCTTCGGATCCATCAGAGACTGGCGGAGAGTCAGAAGACGAAGTGGAAGCCTGCGGTATGGATGACTCAGAAAATGTCTCCACAGATGCCTGTTGCTGAACATCCACGGACTGCAGGGGTAATGAAAGTGCCTCACTGACTACCGCTGGGCCAACAACCAACTTAACAGGGACATTGTCAGTTAATTTGACCCTAAGCCTGTCGCGGTTCTTATCCTTGTACTTCTTAGGCACATCTGAAGTCAGGAGACCAGAAGACGCCATACCGATGAACTTAGGCCAAACTTCGAAATGCTTGAACAAGATCCTAGCTCTACAGTGAATGGTACGCGGGTTGAAAGAAGCACAGAGAACACAATTAGGGACGTCGTGCTCAAGGCCCAAACAAGTGATACAATAGGAGTGAAAATCACATTGCCGAATCTGTTTTCCACACGCAAGACCGTTATTAACTTTCTCTGACATTTGTTAAAGCAAGAAAAGAGGGTCCCCAATGGGGTACTTATCTGAGGATGTCTTCAACTAAGCAGTTGGAATACAAAAGAAGGTACTTGGCCGACCGGCACTCGTGCAAAAAGCTTCTGCTTTGGGCTCCGTGGCAAGAAAGACTGAGGAAATGGCATTGGTTGACTTCCTTTGTACCTGACATCCTGATGTCAGGCTTAAACTGAAGGCAGCCGATGTCATATACCAAGGACTTTGGTATTCTAGCCGACTGGGCTACCGGGAGCCGGATAACCCATTTTATAAGGACTGCAACAGTGAAACACAATGAACATCAACAAGTTCCTTGAGGGATGGGCAGCTGTCAGGATGGAAGATGATATTGTCTGTGAATTTAAGTTGGTAGAGATGGAGAAGGTTAGGTAGCTCAAGCCAATTTAATTTATGTAGAGCAATACAATGGTGGGTTTGGTGGGGAATAATTTTCTTGGGTGACAAAAGCCAGGGTACCATTTGACTAGGCTTATATTGGCCCTAGGGCCAATAGCCTAGTACCTACCTATGAACCTATGAATGTTGGCTGTGAAGTGGGCTATTTTGTTGTAGCAAGTTTCCAATTTGTTTAAGTCTGATTTTTTTTAAGTTGGTAAAGAGGGGGGAAAGCATATAGGACCATAGAGAGGAGGAAGGTTCTGGATATGGCTAGTCTGGTATTGTCAGTCAGGAATGGCTTGCTTCTGTACAGTGAGCCAAGTTTGATGTGAACTTTCTTAATTGTGATGGCTATGTGTTGGTCAAATCTGAGTTTGTTGTCAGTTGTCACGCCAAGGAGTTTTGTATTCTCAACTGGTTGATTGACTGTTGTTTGCTGAGAGAATGGTGAAAGAAGGTGTGGTCGGTGAATGTTTGCTACTGGTATATAGCATTAACTGTGTCTTTTTGGGGTTGAGGATTAGTTGTGATTTACTTAGATATGTTTTTATATCATTAAAACCTTGTTGGGTTACTATTTGGATGTCTGGTAAGGTATCTGCTGAGCAGATTAAAGTTGAATTGTCCGCATACTGAACTACTTTGGCATGTGTTGTGAAGAAGGCTAGATCATTGGAGAAGATGGTGAAAAAAAGGGGTCCTAGTATGGACCCTTGGGGGACTCCGACCGAGACAGGTAGAAGTGGTGAGAGTTCGGATTTCCACCATACAGCTTGTTGTCTTGTCAGAAAGATAGCTTAGGAACCAGGAGAGGGAAGTCTTTGATAGGTTTAGTGAGTCAAGAGTACTAAGGAGTTTCTGATGGGAGACTGTGTCGAATGTTTTTGACATGTCTAGGAAGATTGATGCTACTTGCTGGTTTGAATTTCTCACTTGGTTGATGGTGTTAGAGAAATTAATTAGGGCTGTGGTGGTGGTGTGTTTCAGTCTGAAACTGTGTTGGGAGAGAGATAAGGTTGTGAGATGACAGGTATTGTAGTAATTGAGTGTGGATACATTTTTCAGAATTTTGACAGAGGGGGAAAGGATGGCTATGGGTCTGTAATTGTTTAATTCTGTTGATGTTCTTCCTTTATGTAGAGGGGTGATATAGGAAATTTTCCATAATTTTGGGGCATATTGTTCTGCTATGGACCTATTTACCAGAATGGAGATAGGCAGAGCTATGGTATCAGCTGAACATTTGAGGTACTCATTGGGGAATTGGTCAGCTGCTAAGGAAGAAGGTTTAATTTTTTTCAGCATTGTTCTTATGCTGTTAGTTGGGACAGGTTTGAAGTCAAAAGAGTTGTTGTTAGTTTCCACATTAGGTGGAAGAGATGGTGGGGTGGAATTATTCCCTGTAACTAAGGGTGGTGTTTATAAAGTAGGTGTTGATTTCTGAGGCAATACTCATGCTTTGGTTATTGGTTGTTGGTTCTGGGGTTGTAGCTTTACCTGGGTGGAGGAGCGAGTTAATTGCTTGGCAGAACTTTTTGGGATTGTTTTTATATTTGTTTTGCATAGCTGTATAATATTTTTTTTGTCTAGTTTGAGTTGTTTTTTGTTTGATTGCAGAGCTGCTGTTATGCTAGCAGAGTTTTACTGTCTTTTGTTTTCTGATATTGAAACCAGGTTTTGTCCCTTAGTTTTTAAAGTCTAATGGTTTCTTTTGATATCCAGAGCAATCTCTTATTTTTAACACATGTACGAGTTGGGGATAAGCTATTTAGAATAGCTAGAAATGTGTCACTGAAGTATGTTACGGCCTGGTCAAGTTGGAGATGATGGAGTGGTGTCCAGTTACATTTATTGAGCATATCTAAGAATGCTTCGTTGGAGAAGTTTTTGGTATTTCGTATGACTTTGTAAACTATGGTTCTGGGTGGGTTGAGCTGATTACGGATTAAGTAGGTAGGTCTGTGGTCACTTAATTATTTGGAAGGCATCCAGAGAGATAGTTGTGGGTGGTACTGTTAATAAGTGACAAGTCTAAGATAGATTCCCTTTGGCTATGTTTATCTATTCGAGTGGGAAACTGGGTTGTTTGGGAGAAACCATGTAGATTTATGAAGGTGGAGGGGTTACCACCAGTGCAAGTGTTCCACTCTAAGTTGAAGTCGCCTGGATAATGGTTTCATGGGTGTCCAGGCTATAAGTTCCTCAATGTCAGTGGAAGTATTGTTGGGAGGTATGTAAGTGGCTATTATGGTAATATTTTTCTTTGGGTTGATTCTGAGCCATGTTACTAAGTCTTCAAAGTTGTTATCATAAGGGTATTTGATGGGTAGGTAGTCTATGCTTAGGTTATCTTTGTAGAAGATTGCAACCCCGCCACCCTTCTTCCTGATCCTGTCTAACTTGTGTATGCTATAACCTTGTGGGAGTATGTCTGGGTCTCTTATATGGGGTTTTAGCCAATTTTCTGTTGCTATAGGAATGTCTGGTGAGTATTGTGTAATGACTGCAAGAAAGTCTGTGATTTTGTTAACTAGGCTTCTAAGGTTCATGTTAAGAATGAGAAAGTCTGTACTTTTAATGGAAGGAAAGGGTAGAATGGTAGCCATGATGGTATGTTGTGCAGTATGTGGCCCGGGATTGGGGTGTATATCACCACTACGCAGAATCTGTGATAATACACATGCATGTTTGTGTAACAATTTGGAGAGTATGTGAAGGTGTTTGCTGAAGTGGTTAGTGGTATTGCTTACAACTACATGTTCGAAGTGAATGTATGCAATAGGTGTGTGGTTGTAGAGTTGGGAGGAGATGGCAAGGTAGGAGAGTGAGGAGTGGATGGTATTAGTATAATATAGTGTGGAGCTATGGACATGTATCTGCAGGTGAGTGTAGGGTGTTAGATAGTATGCTGATAGAAGTAGGGCAAAGAGTGTGGGCAGGAGAAAGAGCATGGTGTGTATTCTTTTTAAATGTTAGGTTATCTGGATGGTGTGATGAAGATGTAGGGACAGAGGGGGCCGGTGTATTATAGTGGGAGTAGAGTGATTAAGGACAGTTGCAATTAAGTTGTGTGAAGAGAGGGAGGAGTGTTACAAATAGTGTACTGTCACCTGTAACATAATGTTCTATAACAATATAATAACAGCTATGAATGAAAAATTGTGCTGTCATACAATTTATATAGCTTTAACTTCAGCATTTGACAGGGTCATACACAAAACACTGATCAATGAATTAGAACAACTAGGTATTGATGTACTCTTGATAAGATGGATAGCTGCATGGCTTACAAATAGGACATGGCAGGTATCATACAGCAATTGGACAAGTGAAATTCTTGGTTACAGTTAGGGTGTCCCACAGGGCTCTAGCCAGGGCCCTTACCTGCTTAAATTGTATCTGTCAGACCTAACTTTTTCATCTGAGGTGTTCTATGGTCTATATGCAGATGACCTGAAATTGGGTAAATGGATTACATGACCACTTGGGCACAGGAGAATAATATACTGATAAATACATCAAAACCTAAGCATATGAGATTTGGGAGACATAAATTGAAGGTGAGTATTTTATATAGCACACAGTGATTGAAATTGTAGATTCATTTAATGACCTGGGTATATGGATAGATCCAGCTTTGAGTTTTTCTAATCATATCAACCAATTGGTTAATGATAGTTATAGAACTATAGGTTGTATAAAAAAGATTTATAAAGTCTAGGAAATTAGAAACAATGAAGTCATTGTTTTTTACCTTAGACCCAAACTTGAGTATGGAATAACAATATGGAAACCTTATAAGAAAACAAACGAGTAAACTGGAAAGAGTACAGTGGAAATATACCAAGGGCATCCATGGATGTGAAAAAAAAGTTATGTCTTACCATATCGTTCCATCTGAGTTGTCCATCTTCATCTGTCATCACCTATGGATTCGGTTCTGATCCTTCAGAACCAACTCAGCCGTTTCTATAGCTTGTGGACTCCAAAAACTCTTGAGCACATCCCTTACCCATAATGCATAGGGTAGAGTACCTCAGATCGAGTTTGCTGATAGAGAATGAAAGACGTAAAAATAATGAGAGAGACCATATCTGGATTAGAAGAATATTCCAAAAGGAAACTCTCTGGTAAATGTCTGTTGTTCCAGGAAATCTGGCAAGGAGGGAAGTTGATAACAGATGAAGATAGACAACTCAGATGGAACGTTATGGTAAGACATAACGCTTTACATGAAGCTGTCAATCTTCATCCTGTTATCACCTGTGGGATAGAGTCCCCAGCTACTTGGAACCCTGGGTGACTCAAGGAAGGATATTCCTGAGCACTGTCAAGCCAAATGATGCTCTATCCCTAGACACCAGATCTAATTTGTAATAAAGGCATGGGAAGACACCCATGTTACAGCTGCACAGATGTCAACCATGGAAGTTCATGATTGCAAGACAGCAGAAGTAGCTACTGCTCTAGCTGAATGTGCTTTTGAGATGTAGGTAAAGAAATACCCCTTGTTCGATAAACAAAAAGAAATACAGTCCAAAATCAACTTAGCTAGGGTTATTTTGTTTACAGGTTGTCCCACTTTGATATGTGAAAAGGAAACAAACAGCTGGTCACACTTCCTTATGTCCTTGGTCCTGTCAAGGTAGAATCTTACTTGTCTGTGAACATCTAACAGATGTAATGTGTACTCCCCCTTGTTAGAATAATTTGGGAAAAATGCTGGAAGATTAATGCATTAAAGTTGGTCTCTGACACAACCTTCGGTAGAAAAGATAGGCTGGTCCTGACACCTGACAGAAACTCTATGCTTGTGAAAAATCAAGTATGGCGGTCTAGACGAAAGTGCCTGAATTTCTGAAATTCTTCTAGCCGAGGTAATGGCTACTAAAAAAACAGTTTTCCAGGACAGGAACTTTAGATCACATCTAGAGGCTGGCTCGAAAGACGGTTGTGATAAAGCCTGCAGCATTAAGGTAAGGTACCAAGGAGGAGTAGGATCCTTGTAGGGAGGCTTCAGAGGACAGCACCTTTTAAAAAGGCTTTACAAAGTCTATGTGAGGCAAAGGATGATCCATGGAAACCACTGTGAAAATTAGAGATAGCTGCCAGTTAGACTTTAATTGTGGAAGTGGAAGCACCATCACTGAAAACAGATGCTAGTAAGTGAAGAATTTCATGGATTGGTGCTGAAAAAGGATCAAGGTGATGTAGGGAGGCCCAGTGAATGAATTTCTTCCATTTACCCACATAAGGTTTATGAGTAGATGGTTTATGAGACACCAAAATTGTGTTTAACTGGGGAAGAGAGCATATCATGCCTGGCCACTAGTGGAATTGGAGAAACCAAGCTGTCAGCTTCAGAGTTGTAATGTTTGGGTGACTGATGCCCGTTGGGTGTGATACAAGGTCTGAAACTGGATCCAGAATCCAAGGACTTTTTACCAGATGACGCCACAGGAAGGGGAACCAAATCTGCTGAGGCCAAAAGGGGGCAATGAGTATGACTTTGCTCTTTAACTTGGCTGCCTTCTGTAGAAATTTTGGAATTAGTGGGGTCAGAAGAAAGGCGTAAAGGAGACTTGGGTGGCCAACTATGGGGAAGAGCATCCCTCAGTAATTCACCCTCTGGGGGGAATGAAGGCAAAGTAGCTGCTGCATTTGTTGTTCAGAGGAGAGGCAAAAAGGTTGCAGCAAGGCTGGCCCCATAATTGAAAATCCTTTTCAACACTTTTGGGTTGAGGGACCACTCGTGAGGTAGAAGGATGCACCTGCTCAATCTGTCTGCTATCACATTGGACTTTCCCAGAATATGAGTTGCAATCAGAAAGTGATTGGATGAGATTGCTCACTGCTATACACTAAGGGCTTCTCGGCAAAAGGGGTAAGATCTGGTTACCTCCTGTTTGTTGATGTACTAGACTACTGACATATTGTCTGTCTGAATTTCAATCATCCCTAGAGGTAGAGAGGCTTGAAATGCTCACAACGCTAATAGCACTGCTCTCATCTCTAGAACATTATGTGCAGATTGGTCTCTGATGGGGACCAAGTGCCTTGGACTGTCTTTCCTCTGGCAATGCCCCTACCACCCAAGCTGGGAAGTGTCCATGGTCACTGTGGCCTTTGGCTGAGGGGGAATGAATGGGGTGCCCTTTTAGAACTTGACTTGAAATAATCCACCATAGGAAATCTCTTTTGCATGTGTTGGTGATTAATATTGGCCTTGACAAGGGATGCTGAAGGATTGACCATTGTACGCAAGTAACCACTGTAATATTCTCATGTGAAACCTGGCTAGGGGAACAAAAGTTGTGGTGGCTGACATTGATCCTAATGCTTGAAGAACTAGTACCAATGGAACTCTGTTTCTTTGCAATACAGTATGGACTTGAGTCAGGACAGTTTCCAATCGAGATGGAGGGAGTGAGGTAATGGAGATTTTTGTATCTAACAAAGCTCCTATAAAATTTAGATTTTGTGTGGTTCCAGTGAGGATCTGTCGAAGTTGATAGTGATGCCCAGATGGTCACATAATTGTATAACCCTTTGTTTTGCTGTTAGTAGTTAGTAGTTAGATGCCAGGTAGCAGCGGAAATGAGCCAGTGGTCTAAGAATGGAAACACCTGAGATCCTTGCAGTCTTAAATAAGCTGCTACTACTACCATGCATTTGGTGAACACCCTGGAGGCTGTGGTGAGACCAAAAGGCAGACCTCTGAACTGGTAATGACTAGCTCACAGCCGGAAGTGAAGGAATCTTCTGGAACATCTGCCCATCTTTATATGGTAGTATGCGTCCTGAAGATCTATAGAGCACATCCAGTCATCTTTCCCTAAAAATGGAAGAATGTAATGAACTGTGACCATCTGGAATTTGTTTTTTTGAACAGATTTGTTCATTTCACTGACATCCAAAATTGGTCTTCAGTCTCCTGTCTTTTTTTGGCACTAAAAAGAATCTTGAGTAAAATCCAGATCCTATTTAGTCTGGTGGGTCTTCCTGAATGACTCTTTCTTTTCTAGCAGCTTTTGAATTTGAATAGCTGCCTGTTCCCTCTGACTGTTTGGAACATCGGGGAATCTCTTTGAACAGGGAGAAGGAAGGGGAAAGGGAATTACATACCCTCTGGAAATGATTCTCTGCACCCAAGTATCGGAGGTGATTTCTTGTCAGACATTTTGGTGCAGGGATAAATGATCCCCAATTGCCTCCAGAGGTGGACAATCAGACCTCTGTTCAGGAGTGCTGGAAGGGTTTCCTGAAGAAGCAACCCTGGGAACCCTGATGTCATGGGCCACCTCTGCTGTGAGAGTGGCGTCTTCCATTATTGTTGCCCCCTCTGCCTCTGGGGAAACTTTCACCAGGCATAGTTTGGGAAAACTCTTGAGACTCCCTGAACCACATTTTGCCCTTTCCTTGCTGGTCCCTAGAAAAATAACTATAACTGTGAGGAGTGGAAAAAAGTACTCCTGTGGCAAAAAGGGTTTTCCTATCCTTCTCATACTTGGTTAAAATGTCTCTAACAGTTGGGCCGAAAAGGGAAGATACATCAAAAGGTGCATTGACAAGGGCTCCACAAAATCACACAAGTGGATCCAGTCATGCCTCCTTATGGAAATGCCTGAATCCACTGCTCTTGTTGTTCCTTCGGCAATATGAGAAAAAAAAAATCATCTGCTTTTACTGTATTTGTGTTTCTTCCTACTTTATTTTGCTTTTGCGTCATCTTAAAAGTACTCAGTTGTATTTATTACTGCTTGGTGTAACTCATTCTAACCCTTTTGGTTTAAGCACTTGGGCTTCAGACCAGTTGTTTTACATTAAGAAGGTTTGTGGTCTGCACTGTAGTGGCAGGACAGGTAGCTTACATCCTTCTAAGTTGGGAACTGCTGATTGAGGGCTCAGTGTCTGTTATTCAAAAAGTGTATTCATTCTGGTTTAAGCACTTGGGCTTTAGGCCAGTTAATTTACATTAAGAGGTTTCGTGGTCTGCACTCTTGTGGGAGGAGAGGCTGGACTCTGCCCTTCTGAGCTGGGAATTTCTGGTTAAAAGCTTATAGTGCCTGCATATTTGAACTGCTTCTTACTGAAACTGGTACACCTTGTTTGCTGTAGCATAGACTAGATCCAGGCCTGCTGAATCTAGCTTTGTTTGTATAACTTGAGCACTAATCCAGGCATTCTTTAAAGTATTCAATTGTATTTATTACTGCTTGGTAGTAACTTGATTAAAGTGTAGCTATCATTCTAAGTCTTTTGGATTAAGCACTTGGGCTTCAGACCAGTTGTTTTACATTAGGAAGGTTTGTGGCCTGCACTGTGGTGGCAGGACAGGTAGCTTACATCCTTCTAAGTTGGGAACTGCAGATTTAGGGCTCAGTGTCTGTTATTCTAAAAGTTTATTAATTCTGGTTTAAGCACTTGGGCTTCAGGCCAGTTATTTTACATTAAGATGGTTCGTGGTCTGCACTCTTGTGGGAGGAGAGGCTGGACTCTGGCCTTCTGAGCTGGGAATTTCTGGTTAAAGGCTTATAGTGCCTGCATATTTGAACTGCTTCTTACTGAAATTGGTACACTTTGTTTGCTGTAGCATAGACTAGATCCAGACCTGTTGAATCTAGCTTTGTCTGTATAACTTGAGCACTAATCCAGGCATTCTTTAAAGTATTCAATTGTATTTATTACTGCTTGGCAGTAACTTGATTAAAGTGTAGCTATCATTCCAAGTCTTTTGGATTAAGCACTTGGACTGTTTCTTAATGAAACTGATACACCTTGTTTGCTGTAGCATAGACTAGATCCAGGAATGCTGAATCTAGCTTTGTTTGTATGCTTGTTGTTTGTTTGCTTGTTATTTCCCTGAAACGCTAATTCCACCTAAAACACGGCTTTTCAGTGCTTCTGTGGATCCTTAGTGATATCTGCATTGCTTACTGTACTTATTTCCTTATTTCACTTGAATGAAAGTTACTGTTTGTCATTTTTGCATTTAAGTTACCTGTAGCACATTGCATTTAAGTTACCTGGCACTTGCTCACTAAAGCAATTATATAAGTCAGCACTAAAAAATTAAAAGCACTACACCATCACAAACTCCCCTTGAGTACCTTGTTCCCCACTGGCCCTTTTTTTTCAATTATAAAGGAATTCCCAATACTATTCTAGCATGTCCAAAGGTCAGTTGTCAATCTCCTCTCCGGTCCAGCTGGTGAATCTGGGAATCTTGAGGAAATGTTACAACTGTCTCATGTACACAGACAACCCTCTCCTCCTCCCAACAAATTCCAACACATGTGAGAGATGCAACCATATAGCCAAACTGGAGGCTAAGCTCTCTCAACTCAGTACTGGCATAACAAGTCAGGAGGAAAAGGAAACCACACTCACAATTCCAGTCTCACAAAGACCTACCAAGACAGCAAACCAAAAACATAAACACACAAAAACATACTCGGAGGCTCTAAATAAAAATCTGCCTAAGCAGCAGAGACCTCCAAAGCAGACACCCAAGCAACCACTACCCCAAAACAAAACACGTGCAACACATAGCTCACAAAGCCAGTGTGCCGAACAGTCACAGCCCTTAAGGCTAAACAGCACACATGATACACTTGTAATAGGTGACTCTATCGTCAGGCACACTTACATCCCGCTCACCAGGCTGAACAAGGAGCAGGTCACGGTGAGCTGCCTGTCGGGCGCTAGGATCCACCACATAACACAAGCACTCAGGTCACTCCAAGGCAAGTACAAATATGACTCAGTCATTGTCCATGCTGGTGTGAATGACCTGAGACATACCTCCCTGGACTACATGAAAAGAGACATAGAGGAGCTCTCTGAGCATGTAGCCCAGGCCGGTATGACCCTGACCTTGAGTAGCATCTTACCCTCACCAAGAATGATGCCACAATATGAAGACAAGATGATCAATTTCAACAATTGGCTTAAGTATTGGTGTCATTCACAGGGGATCCAATGCCTGTCAGCCTGGGATGACATGCTCGACAAGCCATGATGCTTCGCTAGGGACGGCTTGCACCTATCACCCCTGGGCTTTTGGATATTGGCAAAGGCTCTTGCTAACCCCATAGTGCCTTTTTTAGGCAAGGCTCAAAAGACAAACCCACCTCCATAGGTATCACAAGGGATAAGAAACTAAGAGTAGTGCTACTCAATGCCAGAAGTCTAAACCTCAAGATGCATGCACTCGAAACTCTCCTTAGCATGGAGAACATCGATATCTGTGCAGTAACAGAAACCTGGTTCAAGGCTCGCAAGAGCACCCCAGCACTACCAGGTTATACCTCATACCATGCTTTTCGGCCACAAAACTTGGACTGAACCACAAAAGGAGGGGGGGTATCAATATTCAACAAAGATACCCACACCTCCAGGTTGGTGGCACAGCATGAAGCATCAGAGACTATCCATGTGCAACTAACAGTGGGTAAAACTGCCTTCCAGTTTATAGCCTGCTACAGACCACCCTCCCAAACCCAGGAACTCCACTCGGCCTTCCTGAGAACACTGGAAAATATGAAGGTCTCTCCAAACACCATTATATTGGGCGACTTCAACTACCCAAACATAGACTGGGAGCATTACTCTAGCTCCAACACCCTAGCCCAAAGGTTCCTAGAATTTATAAACTCAAATGCTATGGAACAACTTGTTACCACTCCCACAAGAGGGGAAAACATACTGGACCTGATCACCAACATGGGGACTCTATGCTCCAGACCAGAAGTGTATCCCTCACTGGTAAGATCAGACCATAAACTAATCTCACTGGATATTCACATCCCGACCCCACCCCCTGGCCAGAAAACCACAGTGAAAAACTTCTCTAAAGCAAATTTCACACTCCTCAAAACTGAAGTGGAATCCTTCAAAGCCCCCGGGCCTGTGGAAAATACGGCCCAGACCGCAGAATCCTTTATAAACGCATTCTATGAACACCTTCAAGAATGCATGGATCATGCAATCCCAAATAAAACCAAGACCCAATCTTCCAAAGGCATACGTCCTGGCTTGTGGACCCCAGCCATAAACAAATTATACAATAGAAGGAGGAAGCTACTACATGATAGAGCAAAATCCCAAAAAGGGAAGGCATCTCTGATCAGTATTAGCAAAAAACTACAGGCACTCATAAAATCGTCTAAGGCCAGCTTCGAGAGAAAAATTGTACAGGACACTAAGGACAGCCACAAGGCTTTCTTTAGTTATGTTAGGAACCTGGGTGGGAATTCCCAGATATGCTCAGAATTAGTCCAAAATGACAAAAAATACACCAAACCCACAGACATTGCCAACATCCTAGCTGACAGGTTCAACGCAAACTTCTCCCCACCAAAAGGGCAAATATCTATCCCAGCAGAGTGCTGCCCCCCTGGCATCTCAGATGCTCAGGTAAGAGCCGCCTCTCCAAATCAAAAAAACACAGCATCAATGGGACCAGACGGTGTCCCGGGCTGCTTCCTACATGACCTCCAAGAAGAGCTAAACCCAAACATAAAACTACATTTCAATCTCAGCCTTACTACAGGATATGTACCCAAAGAGTGGTGTACAGCAACGGTGGTCCCTCTCCACAAAGGTGGTGCCTCAACGGATCCTGGAAACTATCGCCCCATAAGCCTGACTAGCTTGGACTGCAAAGCTATGGAAAGTATCATCATGGACCTTATAAATAAAGATATTGGGGACCTACAGACACTGGATCCTACCCAGTTCGGCTTTGTTAAGGGCAGATCCTGCCTCTTAAACCTGGTTGATTTCTTTGAAACAGTCACCAAGGCCATTGACAAGGGGAATGTGGTCCACACAGCCTACCTGGACCTCACAAAAGCCTTCGATACAATACCCCACTCGGGCATTATAGATAAGCTCACCAGCTTAAATATAAACCCCTATGTCACTAGATGGGTTGAACTGGCTCAAGGACAGAACCCACATGGTTAGAATTGCTGGAGCCATGTCAGACTCCAAACCAGTTACAAGTGGCATCCCACAAGGCTCAGTCCTGGGACCTCTCTTGTTCGGTATATATTTCTCAAAGGTACAGGCCAACAGGGAATTACTGTGGCTGACCAAGTTCGCAGATGACTGCAAAGTGGGCACCATAATTGACTCTCCAGCCGACACAAGCATCCTCCAAAAGGGCCTCATAGAAACAGACAACTGGTGCCAGAGCCATGTCCTCTAGCTATACACCAAAAAGTGTATAGTCATCCCCTTTAGCAAAAACAAAGTGCCCACAAATTACCACATAAGTGGTAATCCATTAAGTACGGAAGAAGTAATTAGGGACCTGGGGACCCAAGTTGATAGCAATCTCTCATTTGACAACCACGTGGCCAAAGTGGTTGAAAAACATTTTATATAGCCCACCTAATCATGAAGGGATTCACATCTAGATCAGGGGAGGTCATCGTGCCTCTTTACTCATCCCTCATCAGGCCCATAATTGAGTACAATACCCCTTTTGGGATGTACCTTACCAGACAACTGCAGCACCTGGAAAGACCCCAAAAGTACCTCACCAAGAGGATCAAAGGGCTCAAACAGATGCCATATGCTGCCCGGTTAAAGAAACTCCAGCTCTACTCAGTGGCATACCGCCTGCTCAGAGGCGATCTGTGCCTGACGTATAAAGCCATGTCCAACCCGGAATTAATGGACATGCTGCACCTCAGAAAATCTAATTCCCATCGAGCTACGCGCTCGAGAGACTTGAACCTCAGCACTGAAATAAATAGGACATGCTGGAGGGACAGATTCATAACCCAGAGGCTCCCTTCACTCTGGAATAAAATCCCAGTCCAGGTTAGGCAGAGTCCCTCATTGACTCTCTTCAAGTGGAATCTTGATGAGTGGATGGGGGATCATAGGTTTACCCCGGGTATCACTTCTGTGTCACTGTTAGACAGAGGCACAGTATACTAACCTCGAAAAAGGGCATAGCAAAATTAATTTAAAATGGGTGGCGAAAGCCAAACACACTCTGGCTAGGCTTATAAATGCCCTAGGGCAGATAGCCTAGTATGAACCTATGAGCCTCATGAGTGAAATGGATGCAGGGTAGCTAATTGACAGGTGACTGAATCCCATACCTCTTCAGAAACAGCTCCTGAGACAGTATCTGACAGCCCTTTGATCAGATCTCTCTGCAATCTTGTAAAATGTGCCAGGTAGTTCAAAGACTGCAAGGCAAAGGTAGATGAAGAATAAACTTGCTTCCTGAATTTATCCATCACCTGTGACTCCTTGTTGAGTGGATGGATAGGAACTTTCTTCCGCTAGTTACTTCTCAGTGGCCGCCGTTACCACCATGGCATCTACAGGAACACCCTTAGTGCAAAAAGGCTTACCTTCTGGGGCTGTGATGATTTTATCTAGTCTCTTGGGGATTGGCTCAGTGGCATCAGAGGCCTTCCATACCCTATGAGAGGTCTATTTGATGTGCTCTTCGGTGTGTGGAGATACCCAGGAAACAGATGGATGGGTACTGAAAGCCTGCAGGTACACGGATTCCTCAGTTGAAGGGTTGAGTGATTTCCAACCACCTATCTGTTTAAGTATTTCCAGGATGTCTCCAAAGAAGACATCATCAGGAGGTGATCTGGGGGACCTTTTGCCCTCATCAAAATCCATGTCTTCTGTGACAGACTCTTCTAGAGAGCCTAGGTGCTTCCTCTTACATGATTTCTTCTGAGGAAACTCCTCAGGGAAAGCATCTGGGGAGACTTCAGAAGAATTAGGGGGGCCCTACTGGGTAGCCTGAAGTTGCAGTACCTACTGACCCTGTGGAGGGGTTGGTTGATGCTCCAGACCCAAAACAGCCCGAGATTGGAGCTCCAAGGACTCAGGAAATGACCTAGTACTGGAAATAGCCAATACCCTCTTCATGACCTCAAAGGATGACCCACCAGAAGAGGAAAGGTACTCCTGGGCTGAAAAAGAAGACCTTGGTGCTGAAGTCCCCCCTGTCCCAATGATGTCCCCATTGAGACCGAAGTCGGACCTGGACCTGTCTGTGCCAATTCACCGAAGTGCCTGGACTGCTGCAGTAAACTGGGAGCAGACCTCAACAACTCGGAACCTAATGTCAGGCTGCAGCCCCGAGAGGACTCTGGTTCCGATGCAACCGAAGTGCTCTGAGCAAATGTCTGTTCTGATGAAAAAGAAATGTTCAGAACCGACATGATACCCAGGTATGGAACCAAAGACTCTAAAGTACCTGTGCAGGTCAGAAGAGGAGGATTGGAAGGGGAAGTGGAAGGTATCGTTGCCTGTCCCAAAGGGGTATGAACTGACAGAGTGCCCGACATGCCTTGGGCCCAAAGGATCTTCATCACCAACCTTTCCACATCAACTTCAGTGAGACTCCTGGAAGAATGGACAGAGACCACCGAGGGGGACTTTGGTCTGCCTAAGAATGGAGACAGTGGCGTATCAGCAAAGGGGTTCAGTGACAGTAAATACCGGGTCCTTGGTACAGAAGTAAATGATGGAGATGATAGTTCTGGGACCGGTGAAGGAATCAGAACTGTGGGAGCAACAATCAGTTCTGAGGTACATTTTGGGGTAGAGGATCTTGACAATGGCTCCAATGTCTTTTTCTCGTTTTAGTTGAGGAAGTACTCAGAACCAAGGGAGAGAGTTTCTTCACCTCCAAGGATATAGAGGAGGAGGAAGAAGAAGCATGTTCAGATTTATGTTTGTTCTTGTCCGGAGATCCAGATATGGCCTCCCCAAAGGAGGAGGGAAGAAGGCCTTTCAGGATAAGTTTATTCTTTCTATCTACCAACATTTAGTGACTGAAAGTGTGGCAGATAGAACAGTCCTCTTGCAAGTGCAGGGGACCCAGAGAATACTGGTCAGAAAAAGGGATTTTGTGACTGCATTTGGATCATTTATTAAAACCAGTCTGAGTCTTATCTTTATCAGTCATCTTTCAGAGGAGGTAATGATGGCAAAATTCACACACACTTAGGAAATGTAACTAGAAAAGTTAACAGGACAGAAAAGATTTGTTTTTTTTGAAAGGAAGTTACCATCAATGCTAACAGAAGACTTACCATGCAGTATGAGGGGAGGGTAAGGGATACCATCAATGGTACAAAAGTACGAAAGAGCTATCTTTGGTAGTCAGAGAGGGAGGGAGACAGCCATGTCTGAAGCTGAAAGTGGCAAACAAAATCTGAGGTAATCTATTCTATGCATTTTGGGAAAGGGATGTGCTTGAGAGTTTTTGGAGTCCACGAGCTACAGAAACGCCTGAGCTGGTTCTGAAGGATCGGAACCGATCCCACTGGTGATGACAGGATGAAGATTGACAACTTCAGATTTTGTTATTTTGAAAGACTAAAATATCTGAACTTGTATAGTGTCTCTCATAGATATCTAAGAAGAGATCTTATTCGGTTATACAGGACATTTAGAGACAACTACCTCTGGGAATGTTTGGGGTTATCAAAAAGTAGTAGAGAATCAGACAACCTATGTAGAAGATTCTGTAGGAATGAGAAGTGTACTAATTGGTTCTTACCAGGCTAGAAGGGCATTACTGCCCCTGCTTGAAATATTTCTGTGTATGTATGTATTGTAGAGGTGGGTGGTGCTAAAAGGTCAGACTATTTGGCAAGCATGATTTGTTACACTTTCTATATTTTCTCTAAATGGATGATATGGATTTCATTGTGTATCTTTTCATGAGAAGTTGAGAACACAAAAGCATTACGCTGAAATTTTAATTTTTTTAGTCAACAAAGGCAATGAAATCATAAAGTACATAGATATTCACTCAGTGGCACAGCAATCAGATTTCAGTAAGATAATTCAATACCTGGATTCAGAGAAAAAAAAATTATTGCTATGCAATGTCCAGCCGGAAAGGAAAGGAAGAAATGACATGGCTAAATGGTATTTACCATTTCATGAAGGCAGAAATACATTGATATCAGTTGAAGTCTGACCTCCAACAGTAGAATTAAGGCAGACAACCTGTCACCTGAGGCACCATTTAAGAAGGATTGACATGATACACTCTCACAACATCAGGATCATGTCTCTTGCTAAGAAAACCTAGAAAATATAATGCCTCTTTTTGACTCACTGATCTGGAAATCAAAGACTCAGCAGTGTTGCACACAGCCCCAGGTAAGAGACTAAACTGTATGTCAGTGACAATGAAACAGCTTATTAACTTTTTCAACATTTTTGTTTGCAGGACAGCTACAGTATATCAACTAGAGGCAGTGGTTAGTGTGTGGGAGAGACAGCACTAGGATGGTGCGAGGGGTAAAGCAGTCTCAACCTAGTCTAAGAAAGAAAAAAAAACATACATTACAGGTGTTCGGGGATCCTTAGCATAGGATGTATACATTTAAGCTAAGCAAAAATGCACTAAAGACATATTTAAAATTCTATAGCTTCTGGGGAGTGTAGTAACTCCCAAATATATAAATATTTCCAGCAACAAAATTATTCAAAATATCCCTTGGAAGCTATGATTTAAATGGCATAAAGTTTCACATCTTGGGTGCATGCTAGCTAAAACTTATTTTTACTGTCACAGTTTTGATAAGTGATACATGCACTAATAACAGACGCAGAGACAAACGCATCCTGTTAAAGGTGTACCTTGTGATAAAAACAATGATATTTCCAGAAGTCTTCTGGAACAGAGAGTGTCCTGAGAAACAGAAACAGAAATGAACACAGGCCTGTTTCTACTGAAATGGGTGCTTTTATAAATTATCTGCTATGAAGCCACGATGGGTACACAAGTCAACACTATAACTAATTTTGCCACTCTAGGCTTAATGGCATTGAGAGTTTTACTGAGATTCGAGAAGACACTACTACTTTTACACAGCAGAAATGGTCCAAATGGAGAGGGATGAAACCAGCCATAAAAGGACAGTAGTATCTCTGTATTAGTGGAACCTAATGTATCCTCAAGCCTTGCACTTTGGACCCAGTTTTTACAAAAATTTCACCAAGTTGATACTGATATACAGACTGTACGTTATATATCACAGAGAATGGTCAACAATATAAAAAAGACTGTGGTACACAGGAGCCAAGATAAAAAGTGCCCACTCCTGGTGTATGCACTGGTGCCAAGATAGGAAAAAAGACTGTGTAAAATCCTCAGGACATGGAAACATTCCTAACACAGGAATTAGCCAGGTTCAGGGTGAGGATGCCCTCTCTGTGACAGAAGAAAAAAGTAGTCCACAAAAAACACAAAAACTGACAGGCCAAGAAACAGGCAAAGAGATGACAAAGTGGTCTGATAAGGAGGAAACTATGTACTGTTACTTTTACACACAAATCCCAGAATTTCCAAACAGAGGATATTTAGCAAGAGTAAGACAGAAAGGAAAGAAAAATACACACATAAGAAAAACTCTCAAAAACTACATACAATAATTTATTTACAGAATAGAAAAAAATATATATACAAACAAAGAAACATTGGGTAACCCAGACAGATATGCAATAGAGGAAGTGAAAATGAGTACAGAACAAAAACAAAAAACGAGCTTTATGAAAGGTAAAAGAAAAACATAGACCTGGGGACCTGGGAAAGAAAAAGAGATCTGATACGGTGCCTTATATACACAAAGGAGAAAGCCAAACTAATCAATACAGAAAAAATGTAGCTCTAAAGATATTTCAAGAGAAACACAGGTAAAGTTACCTGGCTATGGGAAATTTCACAATATAAAAAAATAAGATCAGAAAGGGAATAAATATAGAAAACAGGCAGACGTTTAACAAACAGAAACTGAAGTGGTGGACTACAAGATAAGTAAAGGGTTCAGTATGCAACTCCAACACAGGTAATGGTCACAGCATGATGGAACAACAGGCCTACAGATTAAGGAGCAGCAAGCAGAGTGAGAGGTATATGAAGAAGATCTGCCACATGGTTATACTCCAGAGTCTTATGCAGGAGACCTGTACAAAAGTCCAGTTGAAGTGGCACAGCAAAGAAAGGAGCAGGAATCAGTGGCGACACTAATGTAGGTAATGCCACAGTACAATGGGTACATAGGTTCCTTATTTTTTAATTTATCCAAATCTTTTGGGTTTCTAATACCATGATGGGAATGGACCCCATTCCTAAATCAAAGTATGATTAAAGTTCAAGAAATGAGTATTGTTCCACTCTTTGATGTCAGCCAAAAGTGCTCTTCGCAGCACCTGCAGTGTGCCCAGTAATGACTCCTTCTGCAATTCGTACAGAGTTACATGCATTGGTAGCATATCTAAATATGATTGTAGACTCTTTTTTATAAGACCCGTTGCTCTTACTACTATTGGAACTATCTGGGTATCTTTCTTCCATATTGCTCTCGTTTCTGCTTGCAAATCCTGAAATTTTATGACTGTGTCTCTCTGTATGCAGGACATTGTAGTCACTGCGTGTGTCAACTTCAATGATCAATGCTACTTTCGTCATCTTTTCTTAGGTTCCCATATGGAGGAGCAGCAGATGAAGAAGGATGCATCTGAAGAGGATATGACACAAGAAGATGCTTTGGAACTTCCTGTATAATCTTTACAGGAAACAGACAGCAAAGAAGATGATTTCCGTCCAGAAGAAAAATGATCTAAGGGAAGACCTGCTTAAGTCAATAGAAATGGATAGACAAATTAAGATAGATTAAATTGATTACAGAAAGTAAATACAACGCAAACACTAGACGACTGGTAAAAAAGATGAACATAGTAATCATGACTGTTAAGAAAAATTCATGTGATAAAAGAGAAATAAACATGACATATTACTGTGTAGCTAAACTAATAACAGATAAAGTATTAACACAAAAATGTACAGTAACAAAGGAAAGGAAGGGAACAAACAAAATGCCACCAGAGAAGCATCAGAGAAAACTATAAAGCAATTAAGACAAGAAGAGTAATATAGAAAATGGCATAGATCATCCAAACTTCTTAGACAGACATGGTAAAAGTAAAGCACACTGTCAAAATACACCAAGATTTATCATATATTACATCCAATAATAAACTAAATATACTAGCAGAAGCAGAAAAAGTAAACTAAGGGCATGCAGAAAAATATTAAAGCAAAAGTACAAAATCGGCAAATTCATTAATAACCCAAAAAAGTTTTACACAGAACTGTGATATACATGGAGACAATATTAAGAAAAGCTCCTAACTACAAAACCCCAGGTCCTGACGCAGTACACTTAGCAAGAATTACTTAAAAGTGCATCCCGAACATACAACAACCTGGTTAACAACAGGAAAATAATACTCCTCCTTAAAAACCTGCGAGCCATCCTAAGAATTGTAAAACATTAACTTGCCTTCTGACAGTACACAAATTATATACTAGAACTGATGCTGAGTTTATAGTCATTTAGAGAAAAAAATCAGTATGTCAACAGAACAAAAAGGTAATTAAATAAAGTCATATGGATCAGGATCATTTGTTGATAAAGCCATAACAGAGAGTTGTGAAAGGGGGAAGAATCTAATTATGGCTTGGATCTACTACAAAAAAAATTGACAGCTGCCCATATTCATGTATAATGGAATGCTTACAGATGTATAAGATACCCTCAACACCAATCAGTTACATTACAGTGACCATGAATCACTGGCAAACCACTTTGCACTTGAGCCATAACAAAGGACAAATTATTATCCCAAGGATAAACATTCAAATGGGAATATTCCAGGGTGACTCTTTGTCACAGCTGCTGTTTTGACTTGCCCAGCCCATAACCCATTAAGCTACTTACTTAATAGATTAGGCTATGACTATAATTTGGTTCCTAGATGTGATGATGTGAGGTATTACCAACTATGCCAGGAGAAGTAAGGCAGTGGATGTGTAACATATGCCAACATAGCTGGCTGGAATTTTGTAAAGAATTATATGTCATTTCTATATCAAATTGATTTGTACAGGTGATGTGCTGAAAATGCATTTGTAAAGCTGGTTGTGTTAAAAATGCACCAACAGTGGGTCCTGCTGGACAGAAAAGAAATACACCTGTATGTCAGATTGTATTGCAGCTGTTGAAATGAATATATTGTAACAAAGGATACTGGAAGAGAAGAGGTTAATCTCAGTCCATCTAACTTTGAAAAATAGTCTGAAATTAAATTACCTGGTTTAGGCCATAACGATTGTACCTCACAGTTCTGATTGCAGCCAGAGATAAAATGTCTGTGAAAACTAGGACTAGGAATTCTACTGTATTGACCTTAGGGGTGAACTAATTAATACCCTGGAAGGGTGGAAGTTTCTGAAATAATTTTATAGCTTCCAGATGCTGTAACACATCTTAGCAAAGCTCGGTGTGCATGTACTATGACACATATGTGCTAGATTCATTTTCAGTTTCTAGTAAAGGGGTAGTGGGAGCCAGAAGTTATGTGACCAGGTGTATGTGATGTCATTCTATAATCCAGCACCAAAATGACGTTTTAATACTAGATGAGACAGAAGTTTCAGTGCAGTCTGTTGTTGGGAACCTGCAAAGAAGGGCCACGCACCCACGTCATCTTGCCTTGCTCTAGTACGTGAACTGGGGACAGTAATTCTTTAGATCAGTCAGGATAATATAGTGAGATTATTTTTTTGTTTTTCTGTATCTGTGTGAACCTATCCATCTGGGTTGTTTTTACTATTTACTGTGATTGAAACTCTGGTGTTTATTGTAAATCGATATTTAGTATTTTCATGTTCTTTTATTATTTATTATTAAATATATTTAAAGTTTTCATCGTGACTGTTCTTTTAGAGAATATTTTAACCTTTGAGAGTACTTATATTTATTCGGTGACACTATGGCCACTCCTGAAAGCCGTGCTGAACTGGTCAAACACTACCATTTGTATTAGTATTAATTTTACTCAGTATAATTGGGTACCCTTGTAAGAACATTAGTTCCATTGCCATCAGCCAGCTACTCTACCTATAGCCTGGGCAGAGGTGGTAAAGCTAGTAAATCTGTGCCAGCCTTTCCCAAGTGTGTGTGAGTAGGGACACAGAGCAATGGTTTCACAGAGAGGGTGGTGGAGGACTTGGCTTGGAACACTTGGCCAAGGACTCAACTCTACATCTGCGTCATTGGAGAATCTTATTTGGGGCCTGGAGAGTGACAGGGAAACCCAGCCCTATGACTGAGTGTTTTCCCTGTGTGCTCTTAAGGGAAACTGTGCTTGGTGCAGAGAGCTGCATCTGGAAATGCTGTGTGGATCTATCTTTGTTCCAAGTGAATGTACTTCACCGGTGTCAGTGGTGAGGATTGAGGCTCCTTGACTACTTGCCCAGAGGAGGGATGTCACATCAAGCTTGTTTAAAGTCTTCTCATCTACTTTTTGTGGATGACTTAAAACTGTATAGTTCATTAGATGAGGAGTTGAAAGCACAACTACAAATGGTTAAGACTTTTTCAGATTATATACAAATGACATTTGGTCTTAATAAATGTGCAAAAGCAACATTTGGAAAAGGAAAGCTGCACTACCAAGAAAATAGACTGGGACAGGTATGTAATATAAAGGAACTTGAGCAGGAAAGTGTGTATAAACATTTGGGAATTGATGAAGGGTCATCAGTAAAACATGAAGAAATGAGACTAAAGCTCATTAAGTAATACTTCAGAAGAATAAAATTAATACTGAAAACTATTTTGGCATCTAGAAATAAAGTTCTAGCTATAAATCAGTTTGCTCTTCCTGTTCTAACTTACAGCCTTAGGATGACTGACTGGCACCAAAAAGTATTGAACCAACTGGATACAGACAAGAAAAATGTCTCGTGCTTATTAAATGATATATAAAAATCAATGTATACCACGATTATGTATTTTTCACTCTGAAGGAGGTACTGCCCCCCTTGGAATTGACAACAGGTATATATCTGTAATCGTGGGACTGCATATATATCTGCTGACCTCATCATATCCAAACAGAGTGAAAGTTTTAAAACATGAAGAGATGTGTAAGATGACATCTTTGTTTAGTTTAGCAGAAGCATTTTGTAATAAAGTGAGAATGGAACTCAAACCAGAAGTAAAAAAATCAGGCAGCAAATGAATGCACCAGAAAACAAAAGAAAGAATATAAGGAAAAGGATGAGATGAGAAGGAAAAAAAATGGAAATTCCACAAATATAGTGGTGAGAAATCTTCTGGAACAATTTCATGTTGACCAATACTTGATGCAGTAATGGCTAAGGAGAGGTGAACTGAAACCTAAAAATGACAGTTTAATAATGGTGGACCAGGATAGTGGATTGAGTACATGTTGGTTTACAAAGTCCATTCCACATGTAGGAGAAACAGACAAATGCAGGTTCCATGAAACAGAAATAGAAACAGTTGCACATCTTTTGCTTGGTATAATACACTCATGGTAGTGGGCCTGTACACTGAAAGCACAATAATGTGGCAAAACTGCTGCACTAGGGATTGTGCAAACAATATAATATAGAAGTAGCTGAGAAGCACTGAAAATATGAACCACAAAGCATTACAGTGATGAAGTTTATAGCACATGCGATCGCCCATTACCAACAGTTCAAAAATAGATTCAAGAAAACCAAATATAGGAATCCATGAAAAAAAGAAAAAAGTGATGTTGACCACTGAAATTTCTGCAACCAGTGATTACAGTGTCTTATACACAGAGACAAAGTCAAAATATACCAGGATATGCAGGCAGAAACAACGGCATTGTGGAAGAAAGATACCCAGACAGTTCCAATAGTAGTAGGAGCAACAGGACTAATGAACAGAATATACTATCATACTTAAATATGCTGCCAATACATGTGAACCCCATAAGAATTACAGAAGGGAGCAATTCTGGGCACACTGTGGAAAGACAAACAATACTAATTTTTTGAATTCTAATTATACCTTGACTTAGGAATGGGGTTCGTTCTGTCATGGTAACAGAAACCCAAAATGCTTGCATAAATTAAATCTCTAGAATATAAATGTAGTGATACAAAATGGGGCGAAGTAACAGCCAGGGAAATTGAAACAAAATTAAGAAAAACTCCTAACTGAAAAACCCTGGGTACAGATGCAGTACCTAACTTCTGGCTAAAGACATTAATATCTTTACACAAGTCTGAAGTAAAACTTACTTGCATGCAAGCTCATCCTGAACAAATATCAACTTGGTTAGGAATGCAGTCCATTCCTGTTATGATATTAGAAATACAAAACACTTGTAGAAATTAAACCAGAAGTAATTATAAGAAGACCACTTAAACAGTTCTTCATGAAGTGATTAAAGAAATGTATTGTCTTGCTGGCAGTGGCCATCCATCCTTTTAACCTACTATGCCCCATTGGTACACTTAGGTCCTGCACAAAGGTAACTCCTAGGCAATTACTTCTCAGGCACTACTGCAAAAAACTACCACCTACACAGTCAAAATTTTAAAAGTCTGTGCTTGGTTTAAAGGCAAGTTATTTTGAAAAAAATTATACCTGATAACCTGAAAGAAATATACAGCACAATAACAGATGGCCTACCTCCATGACATCAACATAGGATATTCCTGAAGATGGAGCAAATCTGCTAGACTTAACTGGCTTCATATTAATGCTATAAACTTACATTTCTTGTAAGATATTACATAGCTCTCACCTATCCCTTATTCTTATAACCAAAAAGGAGTCATTAATAAAGCTTGTCATAATTAAACACATTTATGTTTCTTGTCTGCTGTATACAGGCTACCCACGACATACAGAAAGACTGAGTCTACAGATTTTCCTTAAATGAAATTACTGACCTACCTACATAAAAAAAAATAATGCCAAGAAATCTCTGAGTAACAAACAAAGAAAATGCAAGCAAATACAGGAAATGCTGTCAGACAAGTGCCTAATGAGACCAAAGAGACTGGAACTGAAAAGAGAACACTAGTGAAGAAATGGCTAATGCTTGCTTTGTACAAACTCTTGCTTACTTTTCAGGAAACATACCAATGTTTAAAGCCACCGTCTTAGATTCAAACCATATATGATATACACTCATTACCCCTTTTTGAAACTTTATAGTTTCATGTTAATATTTTGCAGCAGAGGAAATACTTCAACAAACACATGAGAAATAAAACACTGCTAAGTGGTTGGAGTGGAGTTATAAAATCACAGATGCTGTTTTGTGACTAGCAACATATTCATCGATGTACAGCCTGACAAAACCAACATGCACTTGTCTCATTGTGCACTGCCAGAGTGCACTTTGGATGCCTCTGTAAGAAAAGACACAAAGACTGCTTCTGTCCTGCTGAAATATGGGACCATACCAGAACTATGAATGTCTCAAGCATCCAGCAAAGTGGACTCATGCCACCTTAGACATGATGAACTGTTCACTTTTTACCTTTACTTAAAAGGCAGAAGAAGGCACAAAATGAAAAGATAAGGAGTTAAACAGGTGAACTCAGACAAAAGCATTAGATAACACAAGAGCATAAAACATTAAAATGGCAGTTCAGCTGAAATTTCAGGAAGATAACTTGGCGAAAACAAAACAAAAAAAAAATAAGTGTATTACCCCCCTGGAAAATGCTCCATATCTGAACTAAAAGATAAGATTATGATGCTGTCATTTAAACTGCAGGTGGCCTTTATTTTCAGAATTCAGTAGTTATTTTAATTTTGTCAACTGGTTAGGTTTCACTGAGCTTGTGGTTATTTTAAGTAAACAGCTGTCTGGGAGAGCTGTACACTGCACAGTGCAGGGAGACTACCTAATTTGTTAGCAATTGCCATGGTAGCTTTAATGTACACCTGAATGATTTGTCAGCTCAGGCCTTTGGGTGTTGGGCCAAACCTTTAACAGAATATCCTTTTCTTCCTTGCCTGCATCTCAATATTTTATAAAGACTGTCAACAGACCCGACCTTCATGCTCATCTAGTACTCTACTCACCAGATAGCATTGATCATTGAAATCGCCACATCCAGTGACTACAGTGTCTTGCATACAGACAGACACAAAGTCATAAAATATAGGATCTGCAGGCAGCAACTACAGCAATGTAGAAGAAAGATACCCAGACAGTTCCAATATTAGTAGGAGCAACAGGTCTTATAAAAAATAATCTACAATCGTATTTTGATACGTTACCAATACATGTAACCCCGTACGAATTGCAGAAAAAGTCATTACTGGGCACATTGCGGGTACTGCATATAGCAATTCTGGCTGACAAAGATTGAAACAGTACTAATTTCATGTACTTTAATAGTACTTTGACTTAGGAATGGGGTCCATTCCTGTCATGGTATTAGAAGCCCAAAAGACTTGGAGGAATTAAAAGACATAACAGCTATTGCCACAGAACCTTTGCTAAAGCCTGAAACAAAGGACAAAGATGTCCTTCCCCCAAGAAACATAATTAGAAGGGACGGAATGAACAAAAGAGCTGGTGGTATAGCAATTATATTCAAAAAACACCCTCCAGTTGCCCCCCTCACTGTCTTGAACTCCCAAACTTCAGTAAATGAAATTTTAGTTTGCCTTCTAAAAATAAACAATCATACGTACATATGCTTATGATTGTTGTCGACTCATCAACTACCCTACCCTGACCTCTACCCTCTCATTAAGTCTGTACAGTTTCTCCCAGGCTATAAATACACCGACAAGGATCAGCAAAGGTAGTAACAGGCAAACCATACTCGACTGGATGTTAACTTCTATCCCAAACAAAATCTGTAACTCAAGCTTGCCTTCCTGACTCCTTTGGTGATCACCAACCAAATTTTGCAACAAGGCAACTAAAAAGTGTTTATATTTTAAGATCATACGCAAACAAGTCCACAAGTCAGCAAAGACACTTTCCTTGATACTCCAGGAGTACAACTAGAATGCAGTGAAATATATGCTCCCTGATGACACTAACTCACGTCAGTACCACATTTCTCAACATACTAAATGAACTAGCTCCAAGTAAAATTAAGTAGATTAAAAGCAGCCCTGAACCTAGGCTTACTAAAGATGCAAAACTCCTGTGCACAAGAAATAAAGCTTGGAAAGACTGATTAAAGGGCAAAACTGAATCTTCCTCACGAAATTTTAAACACCTCAGGAACCTAGCAAAACAAAGGACAAGAGCTGACAAAAAAAATCTTACTGCCTGACATCTCAGGTCAATCATTAACTGAATCCCAAATGATTCTGGCCAGCAATAAAAAAATATATAATGCTGTTGGCCAGTCAGTACCCCTGCATCACATACAAGTAACAATTTGGACAATATTGCCACTTCATACAATCATTACTTTCTCTACTTAGTCATACCGCCTTACCTGCCTAAATCCCTCACATCCATAACAATCTGAAAGACTCCTTCTTCCAACCTGCCTCCACGTCCCCAAAAAATACCTGATAACCTGAAACTGTCCTCTACTTCTGAGGATAAGCTACAACCTGAGTACATTGAACTAGTAGCAAATGCTTTAGCTCACTTAATCCCATATTAATAAACTGCTCTGTCAGAGAAAACTTTGTACGTAATACTTGGAAAAAAATCTTTTATCACAACTCTTCAAAAAAGAGATCACTGAATTAATCATTAACTACAGACCTATTGCTATGACCTCTTTCAAAAATTCTTGAAAAATGCATCCATTTTCAACTCATCAAATACTCCTCTGACAACAATCTCCTCTATAATGCCCAGCATGGTTTCTGTCCAAACTAAAGTACAACCGCTGCCCCCCTTACTACCATCAATACTGCCAACCTCAGTAGAAAGACTGGTAACCAAGCCTCATCTCTTTTTCTCTGACCTATCGAAGGCATTTGACACTGTCTCTCATGGAAAACTACTTGCAGAACTCTCCTTTATGACACACTTCTATTCATCTGCCTCTCCTGGTTTTGTAGCTACCTCTCCAACAGGGAACAAGCAGTGAAATGGCAGCATGAACTGCCACCTTTCCTACCATTTACTGTTGTTCAACAATTTTTGAAAAACTTCAGAAAAATCACCCAGGATTATTTTACATCCATTGAAACATGGCTAGGTAATGTGGACTTACTCCTAATTGCTAAGAAAAGAAAACTAATGCTTTTCACCTCCAAAAAATGTTTTAACAATGAAAATACTTTCAGTCTTGTCTCTTACAATAATACAACTATAGAAACAGTAACCTATAATAGACTTCTTGAAATTAACTATAGCCAATTGCATGAAATTTCACCAACACATTCAGCAGGCAATCAAGACTACTTATCAAAAACTTAGCATGCTGTACAGGGGGAATAAAGCATACATCATTTTAACTATAGCAAAAACATACCTCCTTCCAGCTCTTCTCTATGCAGTGTCAGTTCATTCAAACCTACATTCTACATACATGAAGAAGTTAGACTCTTGCTAAAATAAAACAGTAAAATTTGCAGGTCTCACTGTTGGATAGCCTTAAAGCAGTTATATTGGCTGGAGCTACCGCATTACCTAACCTACTCCCAGCTACTCTTAGCCACAACCTAATACATAAACCAGATAACTGTCTGTCTGTTAGGACCACCCTTGTACACTACACACCAGTCAGAGACCTTCGCTCTAATAACAAACTGAAATTCATCTCCACCAAATCCAAATATTCTACTGGAGACTCATTATACTCCAAATGTTGCAAAACAAAGGAAAGCTATCCCTCTACCTACTGGACAACTTAATAATCAAAACTGTTTCAAACAAAAGCTCAGACAATACGTAAGACTCATCCTGGCTTTGCTCATGCTCTAACCCAGATTAATTAATTCAAGAGTCCTTATTTTTATGCCCAGTCTCTCATCCCTCTCAACCACCAGTTTTAGATAATACATCTGTTACGATATAATTTCTCCACCTACACTCTGTCATGCCTACTAATTTTTCCATTTCCTCCAGCAAAGTTTTTACTACTACCTTTTTCCTTTCTTCCATTCTAATACTCTCCCCTATGTATCACCCTGGTATCCTATGTTTTTTCTTGCTCTCTCTTCAGCCATAATCATCCTCAAGAATGACACTGTGTATTTGAGTACAGTTGTGTACACTTACCATAAATGTAGATGTTCGAGTGTATTCACTGTTGCAGTCATCACACTTGGGTTATCCTGCCAGGGGTAGCCCTCAGTCAGCCCGAATACCAGCGGCTTAGTATTTCTGCGTCAGTTGCTGTCGCTTCAGGACTGACGTCAGGTCGTCAGAGGTATAAAAACAGGCAGCCAACGCCATTACATCAGTTTTTCTTGCCCCAAATGTCAGGAGCCCCCATATAGGGAGCTAAGTTATGGTGGAAAAACACCACCAGTAAAAAGTAAATACCAACAGCCCTGTAAGGAGTCAGGAAGAGAGAGAGAGAGAGACAGAGAGAGAGAGAAGGGGGCTGGAGGATGGGAAACCAGGACTGCAACAGTGAATACATTTGAACATCTACATTTATGGTAAGTGTACACAACTGTACTATGTTCTTCGTGTTTCACTGTTGCAGTCATCACACTTGGGTTGATTCCCAAAGCTGAAGAATGGGTGGAGGAAGTCAAGAAGAGTTGGGGTTAGCTAGTATGCCCTTCAGGACTGCTGTTGCAAAGCCTGCCCTGGATTTGGAAAAGATAGGCAGGTGGTAATGCTTGGTGAAGGTATGAACAGAACTCCAAGTAGCAACTTCCAGAATGTCCCTGGTAGGGACTCCTCTGATAAAGGCTGTAGAAGTTGAAGTTGCCCTAGTGGAATGCGTTCTGACTCCCAGAGGGGGTGGTTTTCCATGGTTTTTGCAACAGAAATGGATACAGTGTGCTATCCATTTGGAGATGGTTTGTTTTGATATGGCCTTGCCCTCTGCCCCTGGTGCAAAGCTGAAGAGTAAGTTGTCAGATTTCCTAAAAGGCTTAGTCCTATCAAGGTAGAATCTGAACTGTCTGTGTACATCTAAAGAGTGCAGGATCCTTTCCCTCTTACTTTGAGGTTAAGGGAAAAAGGTGGGCAAATGGATAGATTGGTTGAGAACCACACTGGACACCACTTTAGGCATGAAAGTTGGGTTAGTTCTGAGGGAGACCCTGGCAGCATGGAAAATAATGAAGGGTTCCACAGCCATAAGTGCTTGTAGTGCAGACACTCTTCTAGCTGAAGTTATGGCCAGAAGCAAAGCTGTTTTCCAAGAGATGAATTTTAACTTTGCTGACCCTGCAGGCTCAAAGTGGGATAGCATGAGCTTTTCCAACACAAAGTTAAGGTCCCAAGCAGGGGTGGGGCTCTTCTTGGTGGCCTTAGGTTGTTAGCCCCTCAGGAACTGCTTGATGACAGGGTGAGAGAAGAGAGGTGGCTCAGTGCTGTAATGAGCAGAAAAGGCAGAGGCATGGATCTTAATGTAAGAGAAGGACAGGTCTCTGTGGAGTAGGTCTGCTAGCTAATCCACAGAGGCCTCTGTGGAGTAGGTCTGCTAGCTAATCCAGGATGAGAGGTAAGGAGGGCTGTGCTGTATCCGCTCCTTTAGTGTGAATCCAGGAACAATACCTTTTCCACTTGTCAGCATAGGATTTCCTTGTACTGGGTTGTCTGGCTTCACGTATGACATCCAGTAACTGCTTGCTTAGGCTGGCCACTGGAGGTGAATTCAAGGAATAAGCCAGGCTGCAAGTTCAGGGTCTGCAATTGCGGATGCAAGAACTTTTCCTCCTGCTGACTCAGGAGAGTTGGGAGCTGGGGTTGGACGGTGCCATGGGGGCAATGGTGACAGACTGCGCAGTAATGGGTACCAGTGTTGATGTGGCCAGTCTGGGGAAATCAGGATTGCCCTTGGTCTTTCCTCCCTTATCTTGAGTAATACTCTTGCAAGAGGACATAGAGGGGGAAATGCATAGATTGAGAGGTTTGCCCACTGGAAGGGGCATCCACTTTCCAGGCCTTCTGTGAGGTACCCTGGTGCAGAATTTGCTGAGCTGGTGGTTGTAGGGGGAAGCAAATAGGTCCACCTTTGGGGTACCCTATTTCTGGGTCACAAAGCTGAAGGTGTTGTGGTTTAATTGCCACTCGTGTGGGTCTAGGAGATTTTTGCTTCAGTTGTCTGCCAGAGAGTTTTGGTTGCCTGGCAGGAATTGAGCTTGCAGGTGAATATACATGGCTGAGGCCATGTTCCACAGGGTCATGGTTAGCATGCATGGATAAGAGTGGGTTCCCCCCTGTTTGTTGATATACCACATCACTGTGGTGTTGTTGGTTTTGATTAGTACAGGCCCTGGTGAGAGTATGGATCTGATAGCTGTCAGAGCGTGCTGAACAGCTAGCATCTCTTTTTGGTTGATGTGCAGATTAATTTGATTTGAGCTCCAGTGGCCCTGAATGCACCTGCCGTCCAGATGTGCACCCCAGGCATAGTCTGATGCATCTGTGGCTAGGGTCTGGGTGGCATGAGGTTGTGTAAAGGGAAGCCCCTTGTTGTGGTTGCATGCTGCTGCCCACCAAAGGAACTCTGTCCTTAGACAAGGTATCATAGGTATAATAGTTTCCAGGTCCTGAGAATGTTGGCACCAAAGACATTTTAAGTACCACTGAAGTTTCTTCATATGCAGTCTAGCATATGGAATTAGTAGAATGCAGGAGGCCATAAACCCTAGAGCCTGCAGGATTTTCCTTGCGGATAACTGGGTTCTGGTGGCCATTTGAGCGAGGTAGCCTGTCAGATAGGCTTGTTTTTCTCGAGTAAGGAATGCCATCTGGGATGCTGTGTCCAAGCTTGCTCCCAGGAATACAATGTTTTGACTGGGGACTAGTCTGGATTTTTTTCGCTGATAGTGTACCCCAGGGAGGTTAGAAGGTCCTTTACAAATGTCAGGTGCTGCAACAGCTTTTCCTGACTGTCTGCCTGAATCAGGCAATCGTTCAAGTAGGGGTAAATTTGAATACTGTTCTATCTGCAATAGGCAATGGCTGGAGTTAGGCATTTTGTGAAAACTCTCGGAGCAGTGGATAAGCCAAAGAGAAGTGCAGAGAACTGATAATGCATAGATCCTGCCCTGAATCGTAGATATTTCCTGCAGGAGTCCCTGAGTGGGATGTGCAGATTGGCCTCCTTTAGGTCTAGGGTGGCTAACCAGGCATCTTTGGACAGCATAGGGAGAAGCTGCTGTAGGGTGAGCATTTTGAATTTTGGTACCACCAGGAAGGTGTTTAGAATGGATAGATCTAAGATTGGGCGCCAGGTGCCCTCTTGTCTAGGTACCAGGAAAAGTCTGGAATAAAAACCTTGGCCTATCTGTTCTGCAGGAACAGGCTGAATTGCCCTTATGGAGATCAGGGACTGAACTTGGTTTGGTTTTGTGTCTCTGCCCATTGGTTTGGATGAAGGTCTGGTACCCTTTTGGGGTTGGCAATGTGTGTAAATAAAAGTTGTACCCCTGGGATACTATGTTGAGGACCCATCGATCGTTGGTGATGGAGGTCCAGTTTTTTGCATGGTGGGCAAGTTTTCATCCTAGGGGCATGAGCAATTGGGTAGAGGTGAGGAGTGGAGTTGAGAAGTCACTGTGAATTCTTGTCCATAAGGGGGTGGCTTAGCACTTCCTGCTTTAGAAGTGGAAGTACTCCATTGCTTAGATGTCTGCATACCCTGAGACTGTAATCTGGGGGGTCTGTTTCCCCTGGGTCTAGTTTGAGATGGCCTTGAGGAGGCTGGAAAGGACCAATGGTTTGAGGGGCAATGTCTACTGAATCTTGAAGGTTGACTGTCTGCACAGACTTAGCCTTTTCTTCCATCTTTTTTAAAACCTCTTCTGCTTTGGTGCCAAACAGATTGTACTTGTTCAGAGGAGCATCCAATAATTTTGATTTGACATGGTCTGGCAAGGTCTGCTCCTTAAGCCAGGCATGCCTTCTAAGTACAGAACCTATGACTGCTGTCCTACAAGATGCTTCTAGGGCATCAAACCCACATTGCAGGGTATGCTTGCTGACTTGGCTTGCATAATGTATAAGCTCCTGTAATTCTTTATTTTCTGCACAGTCAGGAAAGGCAGATAATTTTTGCTTAATAAGTTCTATAGTATGTTGCTGGTATTTCAGCATGTGGAACTGACAATTCAATGCTCTAATGGCGAGAGTTGTAGAGGTGTATACTTTTTTACCTCATCTGTCTAAAGCTCAGGAATTCCTGTCCTAGGGGGTGGGATTCTTAGCTGTAGTTGCTTTTATTCCTTTAGGTTCTTGGGTCAGCAATAGGATTTTTGAAGAGAAATTTGTGAGAGTCAGGGACTCTGTAGTACCTGTCAGGTTTCCTTGGAGCAGGGGGTAAAGTATCAGGAGTTAGACTGGACTCCAGAAGACAACATCCACAACATCCAGAACAAGAGGGATAGCTAAGGGTCTGTGCTGTGGTATATCTCAAAATTCCCTGAGTCTCTTTTTGGACTGAAGATAATCCTGGCATTCTCAATGGAAATGCTCTCTCAAAGTATGTAGGGTTTCGCCAAAAGAAAAATCCTCTGGAGGGGAGGCAGAAGGAATGGAATCCTCTGCATCTGAATCCTCATAGGCAGATAAGGGCATGTCTTCATATTCAGAAACCTCAGAGTCGTTGGACTCTTGGTCAGATAAAGCTGCTGGGGACAAGTCTCTTTTTCTTTTAGCAGGTGAGGGCTGGCTTCCCCTAATCAGCATGGTTAGGTCTTCTGCCATTTTAAGCATCTGAGATTATGGCAAGGAAGCAGGCGGTTGAGTTTGAGTCGACATTTTTTTAGGCGTAACTTGTACTCTTGGCCTTAGAAACTCTGTAGTTTTAGAAAGAACTGAAGACGCGAAAGAAGTTGTTGGTTTGAGACATCCGCAGGTTCCATAGTCAAAGAAGAGTCTCGCAGCATACCTGACACTGAATGGGTCTCAGTAGCGGCCTGCGAATCCATCAAAGCGGGCATCAGGGGCTGCGAAAGCACCTCACTGAGTACCGGCGAACTGGCGACTATCTTAACGGAAGCATTGTTGGCAGTTTTGGACCTGTGCGGTCTGTCTCTGTCTTTATCCTTATGTTTTTTCAGAAGATCGGTAGTCGGATGGCTTACCAAAGCCATTTTGGAAATCAGAGATCAAGAACGAAAGTATTTAGCTACAATAAGGGCCCGATGATGAATAGTTTGGGCGTTGAACAAAGCACAAAACTGACAACGAGGTATGTCGTGGTCTGGGCCTAAGCAGGTGATGCAGTAAGAATGGAAATCTCAGCGTGGTATTTGCTTTCCACAGGCGAGACAATTGTTAACTTTTTCTGACGTCGGTTAGAGCAAGAAAAAAGGATCCCCAACGGGGTACTTAGCTTTAGAAGACTTCAAGATGATTCAATTTCAGAAATGAAAACTCAGGTAGCGGCCGACCGGCACTCGTGTGAACTGCTTCTGCTTCGGGCTCCTCGGCAAGAAAGACTGATGTAATTACATCGGCTGCCTGTTTTTATACATTTGACGACCTGACGTCAGTCCTGAAGCGACAGTAACCAACACAGAAATACTAAGCCTCTGGTATTCAGGCCGACTGAGGGGTACCCCTAGCAGGATAACCCAAGTATGACGACTGCAACAGTGAAACACAAAGAACATCTCGTTATTCCACCACTGCTCAAACATGACCCATTCCCTAAGTTTATCTTCTTTACATTTTTTCTCAGTATTTTCTTTGTGTGCTGCACTTCTGCATATATAAGGGTCTATATTAGATTCTCGAAAGCCGACAATGTCGAATCTGACATTGTCGACACGAGAATAGCGAAACTGCTGAACATCGAACAAATAAACGGAAATCTCTGTAAGGGGAGATTTCCGTTTATTTCAATGTCGTGCGGTCTCGGAGTTGGTAGATTTAAGTAGCGGAGGGTGCAGAGGGGCTTGCCTCCCTGCCTACACGGTTTAGTTTTGTTTTTTGTTGTTTTTATTTTTTTTTCTGAACATTCGATGTTTTAACAGTTGAATCATGAAAGGTCGACCTTTAGTGATTCGAACTGTTAAATATTCAATGTTCTAATATAGACCCTATATTCAATACATGTAACTGCTACAGCCATAATGTTAACTTGTATGTTATATTTAATCTTATTTTACCATTTTCTTTATTTGTGTTTACTTTGTAATATTTTTCTTTGTTAAATATGTTTTTTTTTTCTGTGGGGAACTTTTCCGTAGGCCTCTGGTGAAAAGGGCCAGCTTTTTGTCCGGTCAGACATTCCTGGTAAACAAAGGCAAAATAAATAAAATAAAAAATAAAATAAAATAAACAGAAAAGGAGAAAAAGAAGTAACCTTGGCAGAGTCTCACTCCTCCCAGAAAAATCTCACCTTAGAGGAATACCAGGTTAAAACAGCAAATGTAAATGTTACTGACACCTTATACTTCAATAATGTCCACAGTATGCCTTGGAGTATATGGTCACAAGCATCTGAAGCCCACTGAGAGGTGATCCAATGCTTCACTTGCTGAATTCAGTGCTCATCCTCCTGTCAAGTACTCTGGCACAGACAGTCCTGGTTTTAACAATGTAAAAGCCTCAGGCATCAATATGAAATAATAAAAATGAATGTACTGCTGCTCCACATTCTAGTCATATTTAGACAAATCATCCAGTTTTACTAATTCCTTGTTTTTTGAGGAAGGGTAAGGAAGAGAGACCTTGACATTGAAAATATAAATCAGCACATTATTATTTATGTTCTGTTTCATTCGTCCCTTCTGTATGAAAGATT
The DNA here is from genome assembly GCF_019279795.1 of Protopterus annectens. Lineage (NCBI taxonomy): Eukaryota > Metazoa > Chordata > Ceratodontiformes > Protopteridae > Protopterus > Protopterus annectens. Next base: position 1,555,367,796 of record NC_056725.1, read on the forward strand.
AAAATATATATATATATCTTTTTTGTTTACAAATAAGTGGATGTAAAGAAAGAAAATTAACTTTTTACAAATAATACAAATCTTTATATTTTTTCAGCAATACTTTGTATATTGCTGATATAAAGGAGAAGGTGTTAACTCTTACCCAAAAGTTTTCTGGATAATCCCTGAGGTTGTGCAATCCTCTTGCTACACTTCTTCGATCCTCCTCCCATTTTCGGTTGCAGAAGACTATTTCAAGAAAATACCACATCCAGCCAATCAGGGGAACATATGCCAACTCTTTTTTTGCAAGTACTTTCGAACTCTGTAGTGAACACAACAACACTATCAAATAAAATATACATATCGAACACTGCTTTTCCACCTGAAAGAATTTCTGTGTAATTGTCATGCTTAAGGAAATAAGACACTGCAAGCCATGTATTAACAAGGTATGTGCTTCCACTCACAGAAAAACAATAATATGTGTTTTCTTTAACATTAACATTTACATTCCAAAGCGACAGCGTCATCACATACAGCATCTCTAAAACTGGTCAGTATGGCTACCAATTAATTCACTCTGCTTTTAACAGAAACAAGTATCAGTTACTTTTTGTGCCATAATTGTCAAATACAGGGAAGAATGTAAAAGTCTTTGTAGTGTTACAAAAATAAAAAATACAAGGTCAGATTCAGGCAGGTTACCATGAGGTGCACGAAGTGCATACCTTATGCTAACCATTTCTGATTCAGAGAAAGACTTACCATGGTACTGCAAGGTGGAGCACTGTGGTAGTCTATCTCTGCAGCCATGCTAAATGCTAATCAGACATTACAGGGATAGGCATATGGTAATTAGCCATGTGCTCTCTCGCTTTACTGTCTGTGGTATGCAGCCTAATGATTCTGAGAATTGTTTGGATGTGTAAATGGCAGTCAAGAAATTCTGAGAATCCTTCAAATGTGTAAATTAACATGGCTGCTCCTGGGCATGCATGTTAATGAACACTGCAAAAACCGTATTACGTTCATTCATCTCAGCAGAGGTAACTGCCAGGGAATTTAGAGGACAAGTAATGTAGGGTGTGGGCGTGGGTGTGCTTGTGTTTCTGTATGGGGCTGCATGTATGAGGAGTGAGTGCAGGTCTGCCTTGGAGGTCATAGTAGTGGAGTTAATTAGGGGATAGGGTAGAGTGTGTGCATGTATGGGTGAACAGATAAGTGTGTATGTGAGTGCTCTTGGGTTGCAGGCTGTGTGAAAATGTATGCAAGAATGTATGCTGTGTGTGCATGTGGACTGGGGGACTGCCATACTTCCACACTAACCTAGACTAATGAGCACATTTTGCAACACTGGGGTAATTTTAAAGACATGGGTTGGGGGGAACCACTAGACACCAGGGATAACTCTAAAGCTGTGGGTCAGGGGTGACCACTAGACATCAGGTACTGGAACAGCCTGGAGGATGTGTCTGACCCCTGTACCACAAAGGGCTGTGAGCTCACACCAGAGGGTTACAGGGAAAAAGGTAAGTGGTCTGCAGGCTGGCTTAAGGTAACAACAGATTCACAAACTGTAGGCTAAGGCATGTTTTTATTGATTTTTTTTCCCGTTTTTGGTGTACCTGTATTTGATTAGTGGTGTTGGTCATGGGGGTTGCAGCCGTATCAGCCTCCATGAAGAGAGGGGAAAAAAACACCAGTCAGAATAGTACACTGACACTATTAAGGCCAGCAATAATGGAAAATATAAACTATGCTCCCACATAGCAAATATGGTTAAAATGCCTAAAATATAGTATAAACAGTTTAAATTGTGCTAAACTTGTTCTACAATCCGCACAGTGTAAAACAACACACACAGCCACCGTACCAAGAAAATTCACTTGTCCAAATAGTGACAAAAACTCAAATAAGTGACCTTAAATTAAACAGAAAACTTTTAAAACAATATAAGTAAACCTTTATTTAGAGATCCCCTTATCAGAAATTAAAAAAAAAATATCCACAGAAAATGCTAACAAAGTAATTTGCTGTAAAATCGCGATTTAAAGATTAAAAACTGTTACAGCATTGTTAATATCACAAAAATTAAGAAAAAAAGTTTAGAAATTAAATATTTTCCTGACAGAATTTCAAAATGAAGCAGATAAACAACAGGCCTCTTGGTACCCTGCCAAGAAACAATAACTACTGTTCAACTGACACCACAGAACTTCATTTTCCCAGTATAAGCCATAAAACACTTTAGAAACCCCCCATAACTGCTTAAAAGCAGTATTGAGCACACAAACAACACAGTAGTAAGTTAGAATTCAAAGAGAAATTAGAAGTAATAAACAGCAAGTATATTAAAATAAAAAGTTAACACACACATGTATTTTTAAAGCAAGACAGAAAGAAAAGTATATAATAATAAAAAAGGAAGGAAAGTTTCCAAAGGTGATCTTATCCCAGTCTGGAAGTTGAAATCCACCAATGCAGACTGCTGAAGAGATTCAACTGCGTGAGTCCTGATGCTGGCACTAAACACTGAATAACTGACTTTCTACGACAGGGGTTAGACTTCCCCTGATTGGAGGAGCTTAGCCAATCATCTATTACAGAGAATCAGGGGAGGAGATTTTGTGCTCTGGAAAACCGCCAGTGTGGTTTGGCCATGCAGGCACAGAACCCATATACCATCGAGGCAGTGTGAATGAAGAAAATCTAATGATTTGTGACAGACTGGCTTAAGGCTCTACTACTCTCTGGAATCAGAAAGGTCAATTTCTGGTTCCAGCCAATCAACTGGGAGGGGATGGCAGAAGAAATGAGAGATACAGCACTCCAGTGTGGTGCTGAGGCATGCTTCCTCTGATCCTTTTATCTTCCATTGAGGTAGATCAGCAGTACAGGACTGAATCCACACAAGCCGAGAATTAATTCATCATTGACTTGTAAAGGCTCAAATCCTTTCTTGCCAAGAAAAAGCTTGGCACCTGAAGGGGACAGGGTCTGATAGAAGAGTAAGATTACCTTCTGTGTTTGTCCTTGTGGTGGTGTTCTGACCCATGTTTGAGCTGCATGCAGGACGCTCCTAATGGTCCTAGAGCAATGAGTTCTCCAAGGCTGCTATTTTTTTATTTATTTTTTTGGTCACAGGGTAACCCAAACGTTTGCCTTATGGCAACTATAAATGATGGGACTAAGTTGCACTTATGGCAGTGTTTGTCAATGGGATCCTCCTTGAGACAATAAAGGCAATGCCAGCACTGCTCTTGATTTTCAAAGGACACAAGTGTTGTTGCAGAATTTATTTATTTTAGAGCTATAAAGTTTAGTTTAGTTCACCTTTCTAGAGAAAAATCTAAAATTCTGAATGGGAAGAGGGTAACATAATTTGTTACCCCTCCCCTGACACACACACACACACACACACACACACACACACACACACACACACACACACCTTTCTTCTTTTACACAAAAATGTTTTATTCATTTTGTAAAACATTTTATTCATTTTGTAAAACATGTACACCTTTCTTAAATAAGTTATTTCACAACTCTACTGGTAAATGCTGGAGAAAATGGGGCTGCTTAAAAGCTGTTTACATATATTTTGGTTAAGACATGTCTATCATCAACTAACACAAGTCCTAAGTACATATTTATTTATTTGTTTGTTTGTTTGTTGGTACTGATGATCCAAATGTCAATATGAACTGAGTCAATTTTCAGTGAGGGCCTTGTGTGAAAAACACCACTATAATTTAAGCATATCTGAGCAAACACAATTTGTACAGCTATACAAGTTCATATCATGATACTATCCAGTACTTACATAATCTAATTACAAGAAGAATATACAGTACATTTGTAATTCTAGAAGAATAACAATAACAATTGTATATTATAAGCAACTGATACAAATAAGTAAATGGAAATACAGATGCAATTAGAACATAAAGCACAGGAAACTGTCAACCTATGGGAAGTGAGACTGACATGGGATATTGTTTTAGGAGATTACTACATCAGGAAAAGAAAAATCTGCCACTGCTCATCTGGAAGACTTCATAACAGCATCTATTTTCTTTTAGCCAAAGAAAAATTCTGATTTTATGTTATTTAATTTACATTTTGATAACCAAGTTATTCATCTGAGGTGGTACATTTGCGGAAAAGGTCAGGACAGAAATGTTACATATAATTCAATAACAAATAATTATGAGATATAAATAATACAGAAACATAAAAATATTCACACCATCTTGGTTTTGTTTCTAAAACTATTTATTACACACCTTACCCTGAGAGAAACAGCCCTGCTACTTAGACAGTATTCTGATGTGGACAAGGATCATGTGTACAATGTCTTACACTTTACCAGAACTACAATAATTCAAGTGAAAGCATTCCATCTTTTTTGTATTGAGCACATGAGCAAACAGTACACTGCCGTATAATCTGTACTCCTGTGTTTGGGATGGGGGGAAACACTGTGTAGCATGACATCATTACACTGCACAGAAGTGTAAAGTAGCTTAGTAAGGTAATAGTATACTTAACAAAGGTCCTTTTTTATCCTTTACTGTGCTCTGCCTGCCTATGAGTGAGTCATAAAAATGTTTTACTCCTTAACTGTGGCAGCAGACCGGGGGTTACTAGCATGATATGGTAGTGAGGGGATCTGGTTCTATGTGAGCCCCCACTGGCAGGAGCTCTCCTGTATTACTGTGTTGTGGGCGATACAAGTTCACTTGTGATAGCAGGTTTATCTGTATTACAGGAAAGTCTTATTACTGGTAGGGATTCTCCCATCATGCAATATAAGTGTTGTGCTTTTTTCTTGTAAATCAGTTTTAATATGTTGCTTATGTTTTTATGCTTAGCAAGACATTAGCAGGAAAGGAGATTGTTGTGCTGATAAGCGCAACCCCAAAACAATGTACACAGCCACTATTGAGTATGTCATACCTCTATGACAAAACCAGTACTGTGATGGTGTTGTGACTGTGAATCTTGTATAGGGGAGGGAGTAGTTGAATATGTACTTTGGTACACAGATATACTGTGCACACCACTGCATACTGACATTTTTGAATAGTTCTTTATGACTCGAATCCTGCTTTGCACAACAGTGGAGAAGAAACAACCCAAAACAGCATACACCAATCTTGTGTAAACAGTTAATTCATCCAGTTGCAATCACAACTACATTCCAGCCATCTAGTCCTCAGCGGAACGTAGGACATCCAAAATGTGCATTATGACAAAGTAAATTTATATTAAGGCTTGCTGTGATGAGAAACATATTTTATCATTTAGCCTGATTGTTTCTTCTCTCACTGGGTATGGAATTCCATGACTGAAACTATGTCACCTCACATTTGTTTTTTGCTACCTGCTTCCACAATACATTTCTTGAAAGGACTGATAAGAGACAAAGGAGGTCTCTCAAAGGTCATCAACAGACCATGGAGTCAATGGTAGTTGCAGTTATAGCTGCCAAGCTGTGCACTAAGAAGTGCTAAACCATTTCCCTGCCAAGAAAAATATGCTCAAGGAATTCTGTATAATGAACTCTGTGTCATGTTGTCTGGGGAGAAGCTACACTCTCCTGTATAATGAACATTGTCTTGATGTTGTTTGGGAAGAAACAACACTTGTTGCGACTTCAAAGATAGCTCTGAAGTTTGGTCTTGAAGTCTGAAATCCAACCTCTTGGTAAATCCCTAGAATAATGGGCAATTACATAGAGCAAGTCACCATAGCTTTGTGGAATAGAGGGATAAAACCCTTACTATTACATAGATAACCCATGTTTGAGTTGCTGCTCAAATTACATTTTTCTGTGCTTGGAAGACTTCACCAATCTAACCAGTCCTGCCAGACTTGCCATAGACAACTAAGTTTCTCTAGCAAAAACTCAGATATGAACTTCCCATTATAGCCACTGCCTCTACACTCTTATCGAAAATAAAATACTTTCAGGTGCTGGAAGAACAATTAGTGTCAGTTTGTCTGCTGTGGGGATGGTGGTTCCCAGTCAGCCATTGTACCCATGCAAGATGAAGCTTGAATACAGGCCATTAACTGGGGGGGGGGGGGGGGTCAGAGAGCATTGACTTGGTATTACAAGCCAGTGGTGGTAGCTTGCATATATCAGGACAGGATGCTGGATACTCAACAATGATATGCTGCTTATCACATTTGGAGAAGGGGTTATGGCTTAACAGAAATGTCCAGATTTCCTGCATTTGAAATAATGTGAGCTGCTAATGAGGGGGCACACTGTATGTCATTGGGATATACATAGAACCAATATCATGGGGCTCCAGTCTTGGGGTAGGGGACAGTCAGACTAACACAAGCTAAGGAAAGAAGGCATCCATGTTTGGCAGCAGACAGACAGATGGTGTGGCACAGATAGGGTATAATGCACCCTCATGGCTGGGTGAATGATGGCCCTCCTCAAGCCACTTCAGACTGCTCCTGACCATGTGGTAGGGGATAGCCAATACAGAAAATATCAGAAATCAGTGTAAAGCTAACAAAGCATTTTTGCAAGGGGGCTTTACCCTCCTGCACTTCCCAGATTGGGAGCTTGTGACCCCACACCCATGCTTACTATATAGAAGTAATGGGACTCTTATATATTGGAGTAAGGGGAATACTCCAAGATACTACAACCTCACACTTAGTACAGGATGTCATAACTCAAACACAAAAATATTGGTATACAAAGGTTGGCATAACAAATAAGGTATTAACCTCCCATATCCAAGGTACAAGGTTTGACTCTGACTTAGTACAGGATGTCATAACTCAAACACAAAAACATTGGTATACAAAGGTTGGCATAACATATAAGGTATTAACCTCCCAGATCCAAGGTACAAGGTTTGACTGACCTCTGGTTGTTGGCTGGACTTATAATAACACCGAATTCAAGTCAGAACCTCTCAGCCTGCCAGCCTAACAAACATCTATGTTTAGATTTGACATAATAGTTAAGATGTTTAAATGACAGACACAATGTAAAGAGTTTGTTTCTCTCCTCTGAGGGAAATTGGCTAGGCTTAAAATGGTCCACAAGGGCAGCTAGCCTGGTACTTACCTATGAACTTATTAAAAGTAAGGATATTTATTTATTTATATTTGTTTACCATGGTAGTACACTAATCTCAAATGACTATGGATGAAAATGTTCATATAAATGGGAAATTTATATAAACAACAGTTACAGCAAGGGAAAATGTGTATACAGTTGAAAAAATACTGTACATAGTTAAAGGTAATATTTACAGCAGAGTGTCAATAGGTCAAGTGATAAACATTTAAGTATTTGTTACAAGTGTCATGTCTGGCTATATCTCACTGGACTGCTACCAATTAATGTGACGTCCCTTATTATCCTGAGTCAGTAGCTAAGGAGCTTCAGTCCTCACTACTGACTCTAATGTGAGACTGCCACTTAAACAGGAGTAATATTTCACAATTTTCTCCTAGCAGCACAACAGGAACACACTCAATAATCTGGGACTGGACTGTACTTCTGTCCACCCCTAATGTAACTCCTTATTACAGACTTCAGAGCAATGTGTCCCAGTTTAAGACCTCTGATACACTCACACTCAAAGCAAATTTAAATCTCACACATCCAAATGCTTCTGGGAAAGCCTGTCACAGATTTCCAGCCGTGTCTCTTCCTCAAAATAATATAGTAATGCTGCCACCAATCAGACTGTCTTCATGCCCTTCTAAAGGGGTGTCCAATTATGAAAATTAAACATTAAAATAAATGAGAGTATGACCAGAGCAGCCAGGCCTTCAAGGGGACCTGGGGAGTATCAAAAAGGTATAAACACTCTCTAATCTCTAATGAAAAACATTGATTTCCAGCCAAATGTAAAGTAATGAAAAACATTTAACAATGAGCAAAATGACTACAAGAATGTAAATCAATGGCTTTCAATAATCACCAGAATTCAATCACCAGAAATGTGAAATTAAACTGTAGGATAGAAGCCCATCATTCTAGAGAAAAACTCTATCGGAATAACTAAACTTTCCTAAACTAACTAGAGAACTCTGTCCTTGATCTAATCTAACACATAACAGCAAGGAAAAGGCAGGCTTACAGTTTTTGCTGAGTACTCTTTTCTTTGGGTATCACTGCACAGCCCTGTAACTAACTGCAACTCTTCACAAACTGCTCAGTACTTGACAAACGGCACAGCTTAGCAGTCTCAGCTGTCTTATTTTTAAATAATAACAGCTGTTTGAAAAAGTTATTTTTCCTGCCAATCAGCTGTGCAAATAATCACCTAGCAACCAGGAACATTCTAATGACATCATGCACTGTTCAGCAGATTCTCCACAGTTTGTACTTTAGAATTGCCCCCTCAAACATGCACAATAAGAAATGCATCAAAGCACTGACAGATTCTGCATACTCAACACTTTAAAAATGTATTTACATTTTCACAATTAGACATGCTGATGTGCAATACAAGTCAATCTGAGAACATACCCAAATATCCTGCTAGATGTGCTAACATAGATGACAGTGTTTTCAGTTTCTTCACAACAAGAAGCAATTTGTGACTGTAAAGTATACAGAAAAAAATGAGTTGCAGGAGATGCTGGTAGATGATATAGCCAGCAGTGAAGCAAGTCAAGTTGGATGTGTTGCTGTGACATTTTTTGAGTTGAGCTGTGAAGGTGGTGAAAAATTATGTTCCTTTAGAGAGGAGAGGAGAGATTCACAGAACTTTGATGCAAGAATGGATAAAAAAGGTCAGTACAATGCAATTTAGTTTGAGGGACTTGAAGGGAGGGACAGATTGGGAAAGGTATCTGAGGTTGTAGGGTGGGTGTTTTGTCTATAGTTTGGCAGCTAGGTGCAGAAAAAAGTTTGGTTATAAGAGTCTGAACATGAGACAGCTTAATCAGGTGTAGTCTGTGTTCCACTGGGCTTCTTTTGGTTTTAAAAAGGTGAGGCAGTGGTACTCACAACAGGGAGATTTTTTTGTAATAAGGCAAAGTATTTTATTTTCGATAGAGTGTAGACTGGAGGAGTTTTTCTTATAAGACAGTGGCTATAATAGGAAGTTCATACCTGAGTTGGGCCTATAGCAAGTCTGGCAGGACTGGTTAGATAGGTGAGAGTGTCCAAGCACAGAAGAGCACAGAATAATATTTATAGCAGTGAATTACCTTTGTCAACTAAGCACTGGCAGTTCAAACGCAAAGTTCAGAACTAACTGAGCTATACCTCTCTCCCTTGCTTATTCACTCTAACTCTGTGTTTGTACAACTACAGAAAAATCTTTAGCTCCACAAATTGTGCTGTTTACAAACAGCACATTTTGTTTCATCGTGCTGCTCAGTTCAAATACTAAAGGTCGGTTCCCCAAACCTATACCATCAGTACATTAATACTACACTCCTTTACTATGCTACATTCTCTTAACCAACAATCCTAGACTTGGTAGCAGAACATATTTCTAGTTTGTCAGTTACACCACTTGCACACAGCTACAATTACCTGCACTCCTGTAGCAATACTGAATTCTTTCCTTTATTCTTTCACCTTTTCCTACTTCATCCTGTTTAGTTATCCATTCTCTCATCATTTTTACCTTATTCAATTAGTACATTGCTCTTATCTGTTTACTGATTACATAAGCTATATAAAATCTATGATTTTCTAATTAGTACTTACTAATATACTGTAGTAGTATCTTCTTTTATGTAACTATTTTATTATTGCAGAAATACTTGCTGTGAATTTTAATATGTCACTTTATTTGATTGCATTTCAAAGGAATTCTGTTTTTGTTAACTGTTCATGTCTTTACTCTTGCTCCCTTTGGAAATGGGTTCTGGTGAGTAGAACTAACCCAATTAAATGTAAATAAGTACAAAAAATATATTAAGTAATTAATTAAAATAAAATTCAGCACTTCATTCATTTATACCATTACTGCTACCAAGCTGCAAACGTGAAACGTTATTGTACTGCAATAGGTACAGTCTGACACATATGAACTTTGAACATGCAGAGTTTGTTTTCACAACTTGTTTTTCAACAATACTAAAATGTTAAGAGTAAAAACATTGTGCATGCTGGTATTTGAAACAACCACATGCTTCCCTTAGAGTATGTTTTCCTTTTACGTACTTTGTTTCGCTTTTCTGAGGATCACATCTGCAGGCCTCAGAATTTCAAAAGTAACTGGTTGATAGTAAAAATAACAGCTATTTAGCCATGCACACTTCCAAAACTAAATAATCCAAACATAGTGTGCTGGAGTGGATCAGAACAAACAGGACAATCCTCAATTTAGTGATTTTTATACAAATGATATAACACAAAAAATAGAATTGTTTAACTCCACAAACATCAGCAAACAGCATTTTCGTCTTAAAACATTAAGACTTCATCAGAACCAACACCAAAGGTGGTAATCCCAAATAAATAACCCACTTAATTAACAAATTTAAATTGAATAATAGAAACCTCATTGAAACTCAGTCACACAATAATACAATAATGTGGAACACGGGGAACTAGACTTAAAAACTGTCTATTTAAATTATACATATTAAAACCACATAAAAATTATAAGTAAACATGAAAAAGGTTGCAAACCTTTAAGACCAGCAAAAACTTTGAAAACCATAATGTCTGACATACAAATGAATAGTAAAAAATATATTTAATACAATTAAAAAAACTGTAGCACATACAAACACCTAAGGGAACGTAGAAAATGTAAAATAATTATCATTAAAACTTGTACTTGATGAACACATAACAAATATGTTTAGTCAATAAATCCAAACTAACAATAAGTCACCAGACTGACAAAAATATGTATAGAACAATTTATTACAATTTAGAATTGTATTAAATATATTTTTTACCATTCATTCTTGCAATATGTCAAACATTATGGTTTTTAAAGTTTTTACTGGTCTTAAACAGTTTTAACCCTTTTCATGTTTATTATAATTTGTATATGGTTTTAACATGTATAATTTAAACAGACAGTTTTAAATCTAGTTCTCCATGTTCCGTATTATTGTGTGATTGAGTTTAAATAAGGTTTTTGTTATTCAATATAAGTTTGTCAATTAAGTGGGTTAATTATTTGGGATCACCGCCTGTGCTATTGGTTCTGATGAAGTCTTATGTTTTAACACAAAAACACTGTTTGCTGATGTTTGTGGTACTAAACAATTCTATTTTTCTGTTATATTGTTTGAATTAAAGTTCATCACTAAACAGAGGATTGTCCTGTTTATTCTGATCCTCTCCAGCACACTTTTTTAGATTATTTAACTGGTTGAAAGTACTGCCTCTTTAAAGATCAAGTTCAAAGGTCCAAAGTCAAATGTCTCACACAGATCCCATTTGAACTTTTATGTACTGCTCTGTAGATGAAAATACACATCATCACATATACCATCTTGCAAATAATATTATTTCTTTAACAATGCATTTCAAAAATTTGTCCAAGTCATCTGTGATTCTTTCTTCTTGACTGATGTATATTTTCACAAGGCACATTCAGTAGTAATGTTTTGATGTCATTTGGTGTGCCATTCCTTTGTTTGGAGGTGATAGGATGCGTGAGGAATGGGGAAAGATTTGTTGGCAGACGTCTACATAAAACTAGAATTCATGTTCTGTTCATGAATTTCACACATAAACCTACAACTATTTGTCTCTGACCTCTTGCGGTGAGTGCAAAGGTATGGGAATTTTTGTTTTTATACACACATGCAAAATCACTCTGTTAGTAAGAAAACTCACTATACATATATTTGGTGTATATAAACATACAGTACCATATTTCATTTGGAACTGCATTTCTTTTAGCTTGGGCAATCCTTACAGTAAACTGCAACATAAAACCATGAATGAGTTTAACTGTTGCAGCACTTACTATTGCCTCAACAACACTTCCTCTGTCTTTCTCTCACTCTATCTTACTTCCTGCACCCAGATCAGCATCATTAGAAAGCTACACGTATTGGCACTGACCTGGGAGCAAGTGAGCAGTGCATGCATTTTTAAATTATTTTTTCGTTAAAATTGACCATTCATAATGCAATCTTACCGCTATATCTAAAAACAGGCTTTGTGATGGACAAGCATATACATGACTAAAGAACAGGGACAGGATATGTCGATCGATTGAACTCTATCTTTTAAGTATGGGAGTTCCAGTTAACTGGGATTTGTGCCATGTGATCTGTAGCACACATTCTGCTGTAGTAAAGCCTGCTCTGGGCATGTACTCAGCCTCTGTTTTGTATTGGAGCGTTCCCTTGCAATTACATACATGGTGTCAAAATAGAGCTTTTTTAATGGCGCCTTGAGCTACTGGCCTGCTCAGCATCCACTTTATGTTGCCAGTAACTGGAATAGGATCCCTTCCACTAAATGCTCCAACCACTGAAGCCACATAAGGCAGCAGTCAGTTTGAGATAAAATCTCATCAGTGATGAGATCTACAGCAGGGCAATTTGGTGCCCCACATCATCTTCACACACAGTCCCATGCTCGCCCTGTTCCTAACCCATAGTAATAAATGAACTGCTTTACTACTTTTGTATTGGTTTTGAGAAAAGTACTTACAGCTTCTGGGTTTTATAGTAACTACAATCAAAATACTTACTAAACATTCGAATAAGTACTAAACTGAAAATGTCTTTTTCTGTTAAAAACATTAAGGCATGACCAAAAAATATAACATGTTCAAGTACAAGAACATTAGTAGTAAGGAGAAGATTGTCAAAATATAAAATCTGACCCAGTCACATTTTTGCACAAGACTTACTGGAGAAAAACACATGAACGTATGGAATGCATAGCTGCACATTTGTTCTTACTGTTTTTGTAACTTTTCTGTTAAATGCGTTATGCAGGAGTCCTGAATTCATTGCAGGAAGTGAGGCAGGAACCTGCAGATTAGAATACGATAGAGAGTCAATTATCTGAATGTAGATTATGTGAAACATCAATTATCCGAACCCAGTCTTCCAAAGTTTTTGGGTAGGAAAAATCAGAAAGTCTGAATATGTAAACGTAATATGCATTAGCTTGTACATGATTTTTGAACTTGTAGCCCACTTGTGTGTGAAAAATATTCTTTATTGCCCACTGGACTTGCTGAATGGTTGAAAAGTGCATTTCTTGAGTGCAGGAAAAACAAAAGATTTTAGAAGTTTTTTTTATTCAGTTCAGTGTAGGTTTGATTATCTGAACAGTTTGATTATCCAAATTACCTTTGGTCCCAATTAGTTTGGATATCGACTCTCTACTATAATTTTCTCTGTATGACATAAGCACGATGTTCAATCATAGCCTCACATCAGGCTTTGTGCCCACTGAATGGTGCACAGCAACAGTTATCCCACTCCACAAAGGGGGAGCCACCACTGATCCTGGGAACTATCACCCTATTAGCCTGATGAGCCTGGTCTACAAGGCCATGGCACATATCATCATGGAACTCATAAACAAAGACATTGGTAACCTCCAAACTCTGGACCCCATCCAGTTCAGGTTTGTGAAAGGCAGAGCATGCCTTCTGAACCTGATCAACTTCTTTGAGGCAGTCACCAAAGCCGTAGAGGAGGGTTATGTGGTTCACACAGCCTATCTTGACCTCGCCAAGGCTTTTGACACTATCCCCCATTCTGAAATTATAGCTAAACTCACTAAACTAGGTATAACTCCCTACGTCACAAGATGGGTTGCCAACTGGCTCTCTGACAGAAACCACACTGTAAAAGTTGCAGTCTCCAAATCTGACTTCAAAACAGTGACAAGTGGAATACCACAGGGTTCAGTCCTGGGACCTCTCCTGTTTGGTATCTACTTCTCTGAAGTACAGGCTAACAGAGAAGGCCTCTGGCTAATGAAGTTTGCAAATGACTGCAAACTAGAAGCCATAGTCGAGTCCCTAAATGACATCCTAAAGAAGGGCCTCACTGAGACAGATGCCTGGTGTCAGAGGCATGGCCTCAAGCTCAATGCCAAACAGTGCATTGTCAGCCCCTTTGGTAAAAACTCTGTACCCAAGAACTACCACATAAACGGCAGTCTACTTAACACCGAATGTGTCATAAGAAACCTTGGGACCCAGGTGGACAGTAGTCTCTCCTTTGATAATCACATTGCCACAGTAGTCAGGAAATCCTTGTATGTGGCACACCTCATCACAAAAGGGTTCTCATCCAGGAAAAAAGAAGTCATTGTTCCCCTCTACTCGGCACTCATTAGACCCATTATAGAGTACAACGCCCTTTTTGGAATGTACCTCACAAGACATCTACAGCAGCTGGAAAGGCCACAGAAGTACCTCACAAAGAGGATTACTGGCCTCAAATAGATGCCCTACACTGACCGTCTCAAAAAACTCCAGCTTTACTCTGTAGCGTATCGCTTATTCCGAGGAGATCTTTGCCTAACATATAAAGCTATGTTAAACCCAGAGCTGTTGGACATGCTACACCTAAAGAAATCCCAATCCTTCCGAGCTACATGCTCTAGGGACCTAAACCTTGTCACCACAATAAACAGGACATGCTGGAGGGATAGATTCATGTCCCAGAGACTACCTACACCCTGGAACAAGCTACCCATCTATGTCAAGTAATGTTCCTCATTAACATTCCAAGAAAAATATTGATGAGTGCATGGGAAATAGGAAATACATCCCGGGGATCACTTCTGTGGCTCTGCTCGACAGGGGCACAGAAAACTAACTTTCTTGGGTGGCATAAGCCAGGGAACCTTGATGGCTAGGCTTACTTAGGCCCTTGGGCCGATAGCCTAGCACCTACCTATGAACATAGGCATCCAATAGGGGAGTTTCATTATCAGTATCTCACAATTTGTGTACTTTGTTAAGACGAGCATTTCATTTACAACTCAACTTCCCAAGTCACTTACCTTGCCCAATGTAATACTTAATTTACAAGCTGTGAGATTTTCATTTATTAAACAAACTGCATTTTAAAATTCCCATTAGTATTTTTATTGCCTTCACTGTTTTAAATCCATGGTTTAACATTTCACTTTTGCTTTCTTTTCAAAATATTAAATTATATGCTGCAAATGAATTCAGAGGGTTTTATAATTATTGGTCTTCTTGGCAAGCATCCACTTGTTTCTAAGCTGTCAAGTGCTAAATGCACTGTTCTTTGTTACTTAAATTAAATGTCATGTACCTCGTAAAAGGGCTATGAACTTCTCAGCTTCCAAATTGAAATTAAATATCAATATCAGTAGTTCAACTGTGCAGTACAGCTGTATTACCCCTCTAAAAGGTCAAGTCATTAAACACTGGAAAACATAAGACAGTAATAATCTACTAATGCAGGAAACAACTTGAACTAGCAAAATTTGCAGTAACAGCACAGCAAAGCTCAGACTGTTTCTACGATTTTATTAATTTTGCTTCCTCTTCTTTTTTGTTAAATGTTATTTAGAAATGATAATTTACTGATCTTACTATAGCATTGCTCTCCAGTTGGAGGGGCGTTAAAGGTGATATTGTCTGGGAAAATTTATTATTATCATTATTTGGAAAGAGGGTTGCACATGAGTGAACACCCATTCTGACAAGTAGTGGGCACCAGTGCATCAAGAGCAACCTTTGCACCCCGCTCTACTTGCTTCTGTGTAGGTTATGGACATTTTTATAAATATTACAGCAGCATCTCTGTTCTGTCCAGAACACTGATGAATATACTGCTATGTACTGTGTTTTCCTAAGATTTTACATTTTAATCTCCTGGTTCTCTTGCATTAGAATGTTTCCAGTAAAACAATGAATCTTAATACATGCGAAAAGACCAGATGACACCACCCAATCAGAAAGTAGCCAGATGGTTTAGTGAGGTGCCTCTGGTGAATAAATTATATAAAATATAAAGAAGCACAGACTTGTTTTCTTATGTGTTTCCCCACGTCCTCATATTCATTATGCTTACTCCATTACTTAAACTATCTCAAAACAACATTTCTGATTCCTTTATTGGCTTAACTTTGTCTACTACTCTTTACTACTTCACCATACTACTGTTTAACATGCTCAACTCAATGTTTCCCCTTTTGTGACTCTGCAGAGGGAAAACTTCACCTTCTACCACTAATACTGCCATTTTTAATTTTCTTTTGGTACTCATTTGCATTTATCCTGCATATTTTTTCTTCTTCTTTCATACCTATTTATCTCACATGCATTTATCTTGTATATTTTCTATAGATTTGTTTGATGTCTATACTGTTCTATTGCCATTGTATATTTTATTGTAAGTGATGTTTATCTGCTGTAGTAATTTGTAATCTGTGGAGGTTTTCTCCCGGAGCCTCTGCTGAAAATAGGTTCTTGCCCAATCAAACTTTTCTGCTAAAAATATCAATAAATCATATGGAGTGTAGGCACCTCTAGTAGAAAACGGAAACAAACTTACAGGGGAAAAACAACCTATGTTTTATTTTCTCGTAGACATAAATAATAGGTCATCAGATCTGCCACTGCAATACAAGCAGTTTCTGAGTCTGAGAAGGGAATGTGAAGAATGTGCTGGCAAAGACAAACTGAAAACAAAACAAGTATATTTTCTTCTCTTCATTTTTTTTTTCACTGTATATGCACTGTTCACCCCACTCTTCCTATAGCTCTTATAATAACTCTCAAACTATGTTTGTACCCAGTTTCCATAACCAAATTACACTCATTTACACTAAGAAGTTTCGAAACTGCAACAATTAGGTTTTTATATTTTGGTTTTCATTCTTGCAAATGAGTCATATTTTCCACATTTTAAACAAAAAAAACCCACTGAAACGCCAATTCACTTTTTTGCTACTAATAATCTCTTCATTTTGGTTCAAAATGTCAGTACTTCACCCATCACTACCATGACCTCTGAAGCTGCAGGTAATGTGTCAGAAAAACTAGGACATTTGGATTCACTAGTTTAAGCTGTATCCCACCAGTGCATTGTACAACTTCATTACATACTTTTACCCACATTTGTTTCTGTGAGCCAAAGGAAAACCTTCCATTCTTATAAAAGCAGGTTAAGATAAGAAATAAAGTAAATCTATATGATTTATATCCAATTCTGTCTGACTGGCAAGCAAAAGTAGAAATGATTATGGATACAATAAAAAAATGTATAATTTCATCATATTAAACTGAAAATGCATTTTTGTTGGAAAAGCTGATTATTTAAGGGCAAATGTGTTAGGTTCCACTATAATTCTCTAATAGAAAGTAATACTATAATAGAATCTCAGTTTATATCAGGGGCAATTGACTGGTATGGTGTGTAATTCTGTATGTACTTTGGTGACCCATTCAGGACATAACCTGAAACCACCGTCAGTTCATGCTTACTTGTGAAAGTAGATGTAAAATCATAAGCTGATCCTCCTTACAGTGCCACTGAGAAATGCAGTTAATCAACCTAATATTTTGGGCTGCACAGCTTGTGAAAAGCCTGATATTACTAAAATAAATCAACAGTAAATAGTCACAGACCAACTCCACCATCAATGCTGTTATGGCAGTAATAGGAATATTTTCAGTCTCCAGTACTTTACAGTCAGATAACACAAATGCTACTGAAACTAATGCTTCTGTGAACAGGAACACAAATTTGTATGCATGCAACATGAAAACAGGTATTTCATATATCTTTAAATTAAATCACGGAAATGTCTGCAATAATTGTAACAGCTGGGGTGGTCACCTAAGAAGCAAGTCAAGAGATAAGAGTGCAGAAGAAAATCCAGTGTCAGAGAACTAATACGTTAAAATGTTAATGTTAGAGAGAATACATGTAATATAGCATGACACACTCCTCAGAAAGAGAAATGGGCAGAAGGCAAACCTGTAAAGTTATTGGGCCTGAATATGGACCAGTATGTGGTAGATTCTGATACCAACTAATGTCTGATGACTTGAGTCGTTCACTATAGGGATATCATATTAAAATTTCTCCAGCAGCCATCCCTGTGATAAATGCTCATAGAAGGTCTCCAGTGCCGCAAGAGAAAAGACTGAACAAAATAAAAAAAAAAATAGAATAGTGGTGGCTCCTTATGTAACTATAAATCAACTTGATCTTAATGAATGGGTGAACAGCATGCTGACTGCTGTGATGCTAGAAAAATAGATAATGGTATTCACATTTAATTATCTGCAAATTTATACAGATGTATAAAAAAGTACATTACTCACTGTTGCAGATTACTGAATTAGTAGTTGTTTTAGGCAAGCCTAATGCTAAATATTTTTAAATCTTAGGTGCAAATAGATAAATGAAACTTACACACTTACCGTAGTGCTAGATCTGTTTAGAGGATTAAGTCTTCACTAACAATTAGAACTTAAGCTTGCTGTACATATACTGCTTGGTAGATAAAACTACCACAGGCTAAACTGCGCCTCCCTTTTCCTGTGATAACTTGCATCTCTCTCTACCCTTTTCTAGTTCCTTACCAGGGAAACAGTATTACAATGTACATATTCATCCAACAGACATTCTCCCACCCAAAAGAAAGGAATGGAGGGAAGACTGTCATTTCATACAGCTGTTTTTCCTGTAATCCAAGATTTATTGTTTATTTGTCCCAATGAAAATTATGGTCAGCATTTTATGTAGAAAAAACCACCAGGAAATTGAGAGACCGTATTTATGAACATTTGAATGAAATTCGAAAAAAGAACACCATCAACATTTTATATAAACACATTGAGAAAAAAGAAGAACACAGTTTTGAGTTTTTTGTATTAAAACAGACAGTGAGTGACCCCAGTGGAAGAATTACAGAGGAATATATATAGAGTTGTGAATTGAAGTGGCAATTAAGGTTAGATGCCACAAATTATCCAGGGTTAAATGAAATGTGCTCTATTAATAGTATTTTAAAATTAAAACAGTAGGAAGTGTAAGCTTTGTTATTTTTAGGTTAATGGTGTGGTTTTACTGTTTAATGTTTATGACTGGACTAAATTGACCATGTGACTTTTTGTACATATTTTAAATGCAAATGATCACATTGTTTTTATGATCTGATGAAGTTCCATTGTGAGGAATGAAAGCACTTTTCTTTGAGATATGTACCTGTCCTTCCAACATGTTCTATTTAAGTCATAGGCAAAATTAAAATACTAAGATCTAGTAGTTCCGGTGCTGTTCGTTTTGCAGATATGCAAAAGATAAATCAGAATGGGATCCAAGAATACCTTGTATGACAGGCATAAATTGTCTCTCAGCAGTCTATAGGAAACAGAGTACAGACATATGGCTTTCAGGTGATCTGCATAGGAGAATATGTTTACACCCTGTATTCTTTTTATGAGGAACATCTATGGAGGTTCCAGTTTTTGCATGTGCCTGGTCAAGTAAATACAGAAAGGTCCACTCAATGATGGGTCTGATGATGGCCAAGAGCAGTAGCATGATGACTTCCATGGACCTACAGTAGATGCCATACTCTTACTTAAGGTCTGTGACACAGAATGATTTTTGGTTTACCTTTACATGTGCGTAATGCACATGTGTGAAATCCAAAAGTCCGAAAGGACTTTTTCAAGATCTCAGAAGGCCAAAAAACATGTATCGAATGTGCAATGAGCGAATGCACAGTAACATTCGCTCATTGCAAATTCAGCATTTTTGGTGAAGGTGCATTATAGTGGGAATCGGGAAATGGACCCTTTCCCCACTGTAGTGCGACCTCGGAGCTGGAATAATAAAGTAAGTGGGGTGTGGGGGTGCATGGGGGTACATTGTGTGTTCGGCATTGTAGTTCGAAATTCAGCGAATCTGCTGGTCAATTTGCTGAGTTTTGAACCTCTGTGCCGTTCAGAATGATGGTTTCGTCATTTTGGTTCACACAAAGGGCCGTTCAACAGGTTGATTTTCAACATTTCAAAGGTAAACCTGATTTTCTTACAACCTCAGACACATGTTGGTCAAAAGCCATGTTACTATCTACATAAGTCCCCAAATACCTGACTACTGTGTCTACTTTTAGGGGTGTTTTACCACTGATGTAGTTTCCCCTGGGTGGCCAAGTTCCCAAAAGGTACTATTATGCATTTATTGGTACTGAATTTTAAACCATGGTTTAGGCACCAGTCTGTGTTAGACCTTCCTGTAAGATGTTACTTCTTTCTGGAGGTTTCTATGATTGATCACAAATTCCACTCATCTGCAAACTTGGCACAGCAGAAACCCTTGATATTGGCCTTGATGTCTGAAAAATAGATGTTATGGAGGAGTGGACCAAACACAGAGCTCTGGAGGACACCACTGGTGACCAGCCTCTTTGTGGAGATGGACTCTCCACTCCTAACTTTCTGGGTCCTCTCTGTGAGACAGTTGGCCATCCAGCAAGTTACACAGGGGTTTATGCCTAATTCCATGAGTTTGTTTACAACACCTGAGTGGGGTACTGTATCAAATGCCTGAGCTAGGTTAAGGTAGGCAATATTCACTGTTTTGCCCTCATCCATTGCCCTGGTGACCTTGTCAAAGATGTCAAATCCAAGATGTCCCTTTGAAAATACAGCATCTGTGTAAGGCAACTCGCAGCACCTCTATCTTGCTTATACTTGTACATTGGACATGAGGGATTGAGGGTGTCTTCTTATGTTAAAGCTCTCTGATAGCCCTAACCAGCTCAGTGCAGTCAGTGATCGAAAGGGAAGGAGACATCTGTCTGGATGAAGAAAATAAAGCCCCTTAGGCTAAGGTATAAGCAGGTAAGGATGGTGATGCTTTTCCTGATGCATAGCTCACCCCAGCAGCTGCAGAAGTAGTACTCATGTATGGGGATTCTTATATCACTGCTGCTTAATACCTGTTTCTGTTGAAGGTGACATGGCTTTAGTTTTAATTAATTTAGCATGTCTGGCCTTAATGTCAACTATTTGACAGACTTTTATAATTTTAAGAAAATGTTTCCAGGGAAAGTAGAACAGGCCTAGAGGGGCACGGTTTTACTGGAAAACTAGAGAAAGACCCACAAGAAGAGGGAGACTTTTCCTTTTATATATAGAAGCACTGGAAATAAAAGGTGAGAACTGCATAGAAACAGAGGCTTGCTGTGACTTAGCGTGCACCTTAAATTCTCACAAATAAGTGCAAAGGTGCTTCCTTTGTCACCTTAAGGTAGGCTTATTACAAGGTTTAAATTCATCCTGGGTACATATAGACAATAAACACGTTTATTGTGACTTTCAGCATAGGGAATCTGATTAATGCAGTCACACTTGTTAAAAGTCAGAGTCTTGATGACTACCCATAGCCAAAGCCCAACCAACAAAGATACAGAAAACTAAAGGGCAGTAAAGCCCTAGCAGAAGGGAAAGGTGTATAAACTGCAGAAAAATCTTAAAATGCTGACAAAAAGAACAAAAAAGCATGGCAAAGAACGTCACCAACCTGTAGGTATAACATAAGAGAAAAATAACTGACTTTTAGAACAAATATGTACTTTTTCCCCTTGAAAATGTAACCTGTGGCTCTTTAGAATGTGTTTAGTGGTGGGAAGAAACTGAAGCAAGTCGGACAGAAATGCAGCGTATTGTGGGAAGAGGAGATGCAAAGGTTACTCAGGCCAAAGTATGTGGAGCAAGCTAAGCCCTAGAAATTGAAGACCGAATTCTCCTTGATCTCGTAGCTGTGCACTTTCAATACTCCTTTGGGAAGATACTGATTCCTGAGGTTATGTAAATCCTCCAAAAAAGTAGTAGTTCAGAGGCATTCACTGAAATAATTGGAAGTGCGGACAGTGTTGTGAGTATCACACATGATTTTCTTGTTTGGGGTGCTTCCAAGCAGGCATACGATGTTAGACTAATTAAATTACTGAACACATTGAGGCAAAATGTCTTTTTCACAACTTAGCATGGCCAAATAACAGACTTATGCATCTCGTCTCAAATATGAGTACTTCTGCAAACAAAGGCATACAGAATAATTTAAATATTAGTTTCCTCCGCACAGTTAGAGTTGGGTTTGGGTCTTTTGATGCTTCCTTTGATGATTCATCTTTGCGAACATTTTGCCATCTTATCCTTTGTCTCTCTCTCTCTTTTTATCAAACTTCCTGGTGTCCTTTTTACTTAAAAATAAAGGAACCTAAGAACATAAGTTATAAAGCACAGTCACTTGCAGTATTCATAAATGACAGCAGTCTGCTTCAACTGCAGTTTAATCTTTTAGAAAATATTGATTGAAGGTCTCCGAAGAAAAACAAAAAATGTCTAAAGGTACTAGGCATTGTATAGACTAAATTTCTCTGCAGATGAGGTGGGCAGTGAAGCACTGAAACTGTGCTGGAGATCAGATAGCACTCTGTATTTCCTTCTTTCTAATGAGTAAAAATCAAGGTCATTCATGTCACTAGTGATTTGAAGAGAATGACTTGTTCCTTGTATAACTGTTTTTAAATGCTTTACTTCACTGACTACTGAAAAGAAGAAAAAAGCAAGTAAAATGATGTTATAGGCCTTATGTTACTTGGAAAATAAATTGCTGCAAGTTAAAAAGGAAGACACCAAGGCACAGTATGATTGTTCTAGCCATGTTCTTTGTGATAATGATGTACCTTTTTGAGACATTGTTAATAGCACAACAGGTAGTGTACTTGCTTTTGATGTAGAAGGATGTGGGTTCTACTTCCACAGTAGGTAGATGCATTGCCGATACTGTACTGTGTTGTAAAGGGGGTGGATGCTGCAGTCCTTTTTGGCAAAGATACCTAGTAACTATGAAACTGCTATCAGTTTGCCATCCATTCCCTATTGCGGTATTACTAGCTTATCATTTTTTTAATGCATGCAACACAGGCAATTTATTCTTCAAGGGCAACAGGCACTTTATTTGTAGATGAAACAATGACATATAAAGTTGTTTGCTAGCAGCAACCTCTTTATTAGTTACAGATTTCTTTAATGTGGATTTTACTACTTCAGAGATTGTGCATATTTATTGATACTGGTGGACTATAGAAGGTTGAGTAGACTTTTTATGATGGAAATGTTCTGAATTGGGCAGTTTTGTCATTGGTGCATGCATTTTGTTTCATTGTTTACTGGAAAAATGTTCAAAACAATACATTTAAAATGCCCTCTAACAACAGCACTGTATTGTACAAGGAATATAATTTAATACAATCAGGAAGGTGTATCAAAGAGCATGTGTATGTTTCATGTTCAAGGGGCCTATGATTTGAAAACAGCCCAAAGTTAATCTTTATCTGCCACTGGCAAAATGTATTTTCTTTGAACGTGAGTTTCAGTGCTGTTTCAATGAATGTGAGTTTCAAGGGCAGAGAAGTTTTAATGCTAAGTCTATTTTCATTGTGAGACTGCATTGCATTGTTTAGCAGATATCTATTAGGGTTTGTATTGTAAAATGCAAAATAAAACTTTCAAACAAAATCCAAATAATCGCAGAAGTAAAGCAGTATGCATATTACAGTGTTTATAGTAAATGGGGCGAAATAACCAAAGGAAGGGACATTGGAATGGCTGCAGGGGGGAGGCGCCATTCGACCATGATTTTGTGAGGGGGAAGGGTAGCAAACTCAGACAGCCCAGGCTGAACTATACCTCTCAACTTTCCAGATTTTTGCTTCTGATTTTTGGTTTGTTCCTCATAAAATTTGTAGTTTTCTGGCAAATCATTTAGGAATGAAGTCACTAAATGATGACAGACATTGAGTTTCAGACGTTATGACCTTCAGAAAAATGTATGCAAACTCAAGAGACCTGTTATTCTATCAACTGTCTTAAGTTTATACAAGAGCAATTTTTAGTACTGTTTGTATGTTCCCCCAACATATTTATTTGGCCTTGTCCAGATTTCCTGTATTAAGAGGTTGAGAAGTACGTGCAAATAAATCGCTTTATAGAATTAGGAATATCCAAACCTCTCAACTGTCCCCAATTTTGGCTCAAAATGTTGCTCTTCCCCTAATAACCCCTCTGCAAATTGGCAATTTTGGAAGAAAATGTGGAGGGTTTACAATTATAAATAATGTAATGATCAGAGTTATAGATTATTTTTATTTCAGAAATGCATGTAGATGCTCTTATTTTGTCAGCTGCTCAAGTTAACAGTACTAATATTAAAAAGGTGTCACTTCTTTGACAGGTTCCCAGCTGTATTTTGTGGCAATTTTATATTTTTGCATCACATGTTTGGTCTGTTTTTCATAAAATTGTGGTTTTCTGCCAAATTAGTGTCAAATCATTAAAGATTGACATTAGAAAATAATGGCAGACATTTGAGTTTCAGATTTCATACCCTTGAAAAATTCATACTAATGCAAGACCTACTACTATTCTATTATCTTTCTAAGTTTATAAGAGCAATATTTAAAAATTGTCCTTATTTTTGGGCCTGTGTCCCACTTTTATGTATGGCTTTGTCCAGATTTCTTGCTCTGAGGTTGAGAGGTGTGAGTGTCAGAGCCATCACCATCAGCTAGAGACCCACTCCCCCATGTAGTGACTCTGGATGTATCCAAGCAAGGCAAGGAGCAATTATGTAGTGTAAGTGTGCAGAGTATTCCCCCATCCAAGTTAGACACAAGTACAATAGTGGCTTTTCATCTGTCCTTGATTTTGCAGAATGTTCTAGTTTTCTGTCATATTTTTATACTGTTGATTTATGCTTCTTATTATTCAGAAAATGCATGCTGTCACAGTGCTCTATTGCTTTGTGATTTGCTAAGCTCATTACATTTGTTGGATAGTTGCAGTCATCTTTGCAGGCTTTACTCGTAAACTAAACAAAATGCCAATCTATCATGTATGGTCCATAACCTGTGCAGTAATCCTTTAAGCAATTTATCTTGAGCTTGTTTCTTGTTTGCTGTTCATTTTTTACTTTGATCATGTTTTCCCATGAAACAAGTAGATAGTTGTTGTCAGGCAGCAGGTCTTTTGGATAAGAAACATTTTTACAAGTGGGGTATCACAGAGATTTCTACTTTCAGCATGTTACTTGGTACTTTTATAAAGCTGAATATAAGTTATAATTAGAAGTGCAGTGCAAGGAGAAGCTTGTTTTTTATACTTGATTTTGACTAGTATTCCAGTAATGTATTTAAAAAGTAATTTATTTTTTCATGCCTCACAACTTTTTTGTTTCCATATAGATAATTAAGTAAGCTGTCATGTAGCCAATGCATTTGAAATATTTTTTCATCTACACTTCATTTTGTCTTGATTGGACTTTCGTAATGATGGTTTGGCACCCAGGGCAGTGTATTTAATTAAAGTTCCAGTTGTGTTTGTGAGCATAGCCCCACCCCTTTCTAATTGGCCACACCCCATTCCCATTGGCCCCACCCATTCAACTGGTTCCTGCAGCCCCCCTTTAATTTGAAGTCACCAGCCGCCACTGCTATAAGATGTTACTTCTTTCTGGAGGTTTCTATGATTGATCACAAATTCCAGTCATCTGCAAACTTGGCACAGCAGAAACCCTTGACATTGGCTTTGATGTCTGAAAAATAGATGTTATGGAGGAGTGGACCAAACACAGAGCTCTGGAGGACACCACTGATGACCAGCCTCTTTGTGGAGATGGACTCTCCACTCCTAACTTCCTGGGTCCTCTCTGTGAGACAGTTGGCCATCCAGCAAGTTACATAGGGGTTTATGCCTAATTCCATGAGTTTGTTCACAACACCTGAGTGGGGTACTGTATCAAATGCCTAAGCTAGGTTAAGGTAGGCAATATTCACTGTTTTGCCCTCATCCATTGCCCTGGTGACCTTGTCAAAGATGCCAAATCCAAGATGTCCCTTTGAAAATACAGCATCTGTGTAAGACAACTCGCAGCACCTCTATCTTGCTTATACTTGTACATTGGACTTGAGGGATTGAGGGTGTCTTCTTATGTTAAAGCTCTCTGATAGCCCTAACCAGCTCAGTGCAGTCAGTGATCGAAAGGGAAGGAGACATCTGTCTGGATGAAGAAAATCAAGCCCCTTAGGCTAAGGTATAAGC
Organism: Protopterus annectens; assembly: GCF_019279795.1. Classification (NCBI taxonomy): domain Eukaryota; kingdom Metazoa; phylum Chordata; order Ceratodontiformes; family Protopteridae; genus Protopterus; species Protopterus annectens. The sequence goes on from NC_056725.1 coordinate 1,555,393,844, forward strand.
AGGTAAGGATGGTGATGCTTTTTCTGATGCATAGCTCACCCCAGCAGCTGCAGAAGTAGTACTCATGTATGGGGATTCTTATATCACTGCTGCTTAATACCTGTTTCTATTGAAGGTGACATGGCTTTAGTTTTAATTAATTTAGCATGTCTGGTCTTAATGGTCAACTATTTGACAGACTTTTATAATTTTAAGAAAATGTTTCCAGGGAAAGTAGAACAGGCCTAGAGAAGCACGGTTTTACTGGAAAACTAGAGAAAGACCCACAAGAAGAGGGAGACTTTTCCTTTTATATATAGAAGCACTGGAAATAAAAGGTGAGAACTGCATAGAAACAGAGGCTTGCTGTGACTTAGCGTGCACCTTAAATTCTCACAAATAAGTGCAAAGGTGCTTCCTTTGTCACCTTAAGGTAGGCCCATTACAAGGTTTAAATTCATCCTGGGTACATATAGACAATAAACACATTTATTGTGACTTTCAGCATAGGGAATCTGATTAATGCAGTCACACTTGTTAAAAGTCAGAGTCTTGATGACTACCCATAGCCAAAGCCCAACCAGCAAAGATACAGAAAACTAAAGGGCAGTAAAGCCCTAGCAGAAGGGGAAGGTGTATAAACTGCAGAAAAATCTTAAAATGCTGACAAAAAGAACAAAAAAGCATGGCAAAGAACGTCACCAACCTGTAGGTATAACATAAGAGAAAAAGAAGTGACTTTTAGAACAAATATGTACTTTTTCCCCTTGAAAATGTAACCTGTGGCTCTTTAGAATGTGTTTAGTGGTGGGAAGAAACTGAAGCAAGTTGGAGAGAAATGCAGCGTATTGTGGGAAGGGGAGATGCAAAGGTCACTCAGGCCAAAGTATGTGGAGCAAGCTAAGCCCTAGAAATTGAAGACCGAATTCTCTTTAGGCAGATCTCGTAGCTGTGCACTTCCAATACTCCTTTGGGAAGATACGGATTCCTGAGTTTATGTAAATCCTCCAAAAAAGTAGTAGTTCAGAGGCATTCACTGAAATAATTGGAAGTGCGGACAGTGTTGTGAGTATCACACATGATTTTCTTGTTTGGGGTGCTTCCAAGCAGGCATATGATGTTAGACTAATTAAATTACTGAACACATTGAGGCAAAATGTCTTTTTCACAACTTAGCATGGCCAAATAACAGACTTATGCATCTCGTCTCAAATATGAGTACTTCTGCAAACAAAGGCATACAGAATAATTTAAATATTAGTTTCCTCCACACAGTTAGAGTTGGTTTTGGGTCTTTTGATGCTTCCTTTGATGATTCATCTTTGCGAACATTTTGCCATCTTATCCTTTGTCTCTCTCTCTCTTTTTATCAAACTTCCTGGTGTCCTTTTTACTTAAAAATAAAGGAACCTAAGAACATAAGTTATAAAGCACAGTCACTTGCAGTATTCATAAATGACAACAGTCTGCTTCAACTGCAGTTTAATCTTTTAGAAAATATTGATTGAAGGTCTCCGAAGAAAAACAAAAAATGTCTAAAGGTACTAGGCATTGTATAGACTAAATTTCTCTGCAGATGAGGTGGGCAGTGAAGCACTGAAACTAGGCTCCGAGCAATGCTGCCTGGCAACTGTTAAGTCTGTGTAGGACACTAGTGTAATACCAGCAAAAGTTTTCATAGTAGTATGAACCTAGCTGATGAAGAATGTAGATAACAAAGAAGAGAAAACAATGCAGGTACAACCAAATGTAATGATGCATTGTTATAGCAACACTTCCTCAAACAAGATCAGCAGAAGCTGCAGAAAATAAGGTACTTCATTCTAGAATTGTTTGGATATAAGGAAGGTGAAACAGTTTAGCATCTAATTTTCTGTGAGAGATTAGTTGTCACTTGCCAAGTTTGCTAAAAGCTATATTCAGGCAAAAATCTGTCAGGCTAAAGAAGCTTACATATTTAGGAACAGGAATAAAAGACAGTGTGGTACTTAACTGTTAAAAAATATGGTGAGGTAACTATATGGAAACAAATGAAGGAATCAGTAACATGTAACAGGAAAATATGACGACTGAAGGAACTGAATCAGATGTAGATACAAAGATTATCAATGACATCGACATGTAAGTATTCACTACATGTAAGGAAAATGGTAACAATACTCAAAAATAATGACAGTAAGGAATTACAACTCCTTCCACCCAAAAATAGGAGATCGGGTTCCTTGCAATTCCCCCAGCAAGTTGTTCAGGTGTCCAGACTCATTAGTTTAATTTAGCTCACCAGAACTCTAGTCAGTTTAAAAAAGACCCTCATACCATCACTTACTGATTTTACATTACTGTGCTTCAGCGCTCAAATTTTTAATGGTAAAACTCTCCATTAGTGCAAAAAATAAAGTGCAATAATAGGGTTTGTTTGTGCTTTCAGTTTAATCCACTTGAAAACAAACATGTGGTATAGTTTACATTAATGCACAGCAGCAATTTATTTATTTTTAACATGGCAGGCTCCAACACAAATCAAATGAAATGATTTTTGACCACACAAAGGGCAATCATTTAATAAAATGCTAAAATGCTGTGGCCCTGTGCATCTGATACACTATAACCCAAACTTAGTACTAAAGTAGATTTAAAACTACAATTAAAATTGAACTATTCTGACATTTAGAGTACAGTCTGGGAGGATTTAAGCAGGATTCATAATATGTTTTACACACTGACGTCACATACTATTGATGTGCCAAGCACAATGTCATTAATACTGAGACATTAGGTATGTCACAGATTCATAGGTTAGTACTAGGCTATATGCCCTTGCAGGCAATTTTTTTAAGTCTAGCCAAGTTTCCCTTCCCAAACGTAAGAATCAAGCTCTGTATCCTGTGCTTACTGGGTAAATACCTTAACCATTATGCCAAATCCCAACCCTCCAACAGTTTTTTTCAGTTTTAACTGTGGTTAGTGACACAATCCGGCTGCCCCTTCATGTGTGCAGTTCACATTTCTGAATAGCAAACCACTCTGTACTCCTCCATTTGCATACTCCTCCAGTCATGCTGCAGTGCAGGTTACTACCTCACTACATTCCAGAACATTTATGAAGTTCATGGGGCTTTGGCACGTGGTTTGGATTGTGCACCAGCCCTAAGCAATTGCAAAGAATATTTAATCCCCTCCAGTATTTCTAGGCAGAAAAATAGTAATAAAGCAAGATTTCTAATTTGTTGATCCATCTCAACTTTTACAAAGTCTCAATACAGACCTATTGACTTGATCGATTGACTTGTGGATTCCATCACTAGTTAGTAGTTAAAAACTGTTCTATAGTACAAAAGAAAACTGTTCTGCAATTATGCATGTTTCACTGAAGGTTGTGTAGCTAGTGTGCAGGGGCAGTTTTCTTTGTTGCAAAATAATGTAGTATTCATTTCACATAGCTGAGCTTAAAAGACCATCATTTTCATTGGTAGAAAAGCCGCATCAAACAGGAAGGGCTTTCATTAAACACATACCACCCATAAAATCACATTCATTTTGAGAGAGAGGCTTCCGAGTGTTGTGTTTCTTGTCTCTTGGAGACCAGGTAACACTCCTCCTGAGAACTAGTTATTGAAAGATTATCAGGCTGGGAATATCTAGGTTGCCAGTCAGACTCTATAGATTGGGATGCACTAAAGCCCTTCCTCCTGGGTTAAAAGGTCACACTAGTGTGGGAGTAACAGAGCCCACTGTCCATATGGATTAGCTAGGAAAAACATGGTTGTATTGGCAAAATGAGGATACTATGAGGTCTATGGCCTTGTCTCTATGAACCTTTGCAAGAACCTGAGGATTAGAAAGACAAGAAACATTCAAGCAGAATTCATCCTTTCCAAGGGATACTGAAAGCATTCACTTCCAGTTTACTTTTTTTTCAATAAGGCAAAGTGGTCTCTCTCTCATGGAAGGCCTCATCCCTATGTCACAGAAAGGAAAATGTGGGTGCTCAGTTTCCATTTATGGTTGCACAGTCTGCCCCAGCTTGATATGTCTGTCACTATGATCTAAGAGGATGAAATGCAGGATGCCTAAAGTTACAGGCCCCCCTGAGATGTTACCTTCCATGCAGTCACTGACAGACTGCACAGCTGAAAGGAGTAACTATGCACTTGTTTATGTACCACATCACCATCACTGTGCCTGAATGAAACAAAGACCTGGAAGCTTTTCATAGGTTCACAGGTGATCATAGCTCTTAAATAATCAGGGACATATTTCAATAGAATCAGGGACAAACCCAGAAAAAATCAGGGACATTTGTAAAATATTAATGCTATTAACTTGAGACACTGGCAGAATACAAGAATGTTAATTACTATATATTTTGTGAAGTAAAATAAATTAATAACTCTTACTTACTGCTATTATTTATCGAGTATAATTCACCACCCTTCCTCCAAGAGTCACCAGTTTTAGGAGGGATTAAGAGGGACAGAGCTAAATTTTGGAGTCTAAATCAGGGACAATTGAGAGTTATGCAGGTGATTACTTGGCTAATGGGACAAGACCCTTTACAAACCTAGCCAATAAAATCCAGAATATGACAATATTATATCTTAATTCCCCAGATATGAGATGAGGTAGTATTAGGGTAGTGGGTCTTTGGGTGTTGGACCCCTGAGTCATTTTACAGACTGCTTCTGTCCAAAAGAGATATGGGCAATACCCCAGGAGTGAATTTACGGTTCCCCATACATTTCTTGAAATTCTTTTTTAAGAGAGTGAGGGATGGGCTTTGTTTTATGAAGATGGGAAGTTTATTCCACAGACAAGGTACCCTTTGGGATACAAATCTGTTTCTCCAGTAAGTTCTGTTAGAGTCAGAAATAAGCTTTAGGTCCATGGAACGCGTGACCCTTGTATAATTTTTCTTGTGAATATGTAACATTTTCATCACGGCTGAATTACAGAATGGCTTTTAGGTCAGGCATAACTCCTCTCTCAATGAATGATATGAGATGGCATAAAGGGATAGGGCCTTTAGTCGGTCTGCATAAGATGTGTCTTACACTTTGTACTTTTTTTAGAGAGAAACCTCTGGGGCTGCTGCAATTGGTGTAAGTGCCTGGTTAGGTACATGCATAAGGGAACATTGTACTCGATTATGGGCCTGATGAGGGCTGAGTACAGTAGCATTATGACATCCTTTGATCTTGATGCCATGCCTTTACTTATAAGTTGAACCATACAGTAGGATTTCCTCATTACCGTAGCTACCTGATGGTCAAAGTTTAGGTTACTATCTATCTGTGTTTCTAGGTCCCTCACCACTGGGTCTACTTTTAGGCATGTGCTATTAATACTTTAATTTGCAGGGATATCTAATTTACCAAAGGGTATGATTACACATTTTCTAGCATTTAGTCTCAGACCATGGTTTTGGCAGCAGTTGTTAGTCATTTTTAGGCCTGTCTGTAGCATGTCAGCATCATTTGGTAATTCAACGATTGCTCCCAGCTTACAGTCATCAGTGAACTTGGTGAGCCAGAGGCCTCCAACATTGGCCTTCACTTCAGACAAGTATATACCAAACAGGAGAGCCCCGTGGGACACCACTAGTAACAGGTTTCTTATCGGAAGTGGATTCACCAGTTGGCTATCCTTCTGACGATGTAGGGGTTTATGCCTAACTCAGTAAGTTTATCTATGACTCCCAAGTGTGGGACTGTGTCTAAAGGGTTGGCCAAGTCTATATAAGTGGTGTGTACTGTTTTACCCTCATCCATGGCCCTGGTGACTTTCTCGAAGAAGTCTACCAGATTGAGCTCTGGTCCAGTGTTTGGAGAAATCCTATGTCGCTGTTGATCAGCTCCATGATAATTCTCTCCATGGCCTTACAGATAAGACTGGTCAAGCTTATGTATCTGTAGTTCTGTGGGTTAGTTGATGGGCCCCCCTTGTGCAGAGGGACGATTGTTGCAATCCTACATTCCTGAGGGACAAAGCCCATCCAGAGGCTGTGGTTAAAGAGGGTTTCTTGTGGCCCTGATAGATTCTCTTTCAAGCTACTTAAGAAACATCCTAGAATGTTGTTGGGAACAATGGAGGTTGCATTTGTGGCTTTAGCAAGTGCAGTAAGGACCTGTTTCTTCATAATGACCAGTAGGGGGATGGTTGTCGGTATTTTTTGGGTGTGGAAGGAGGTGATGGGGGGAGAAGTTTGAACTGAACTTGTTGGCTAAAAGGTTTTGGTATAGTTTCAGGCTGGGTGTATGTGTTGCTGTTCATGATTAACTCGGCACATTGCTAAGCATTTCCCCTGAGGTTACAAACATAATTAAAAACTTAATAAGGCCTTACTATTTCTAGGCAATTTAGATCCTGTCTCCCAGCTCAAAATAATAATTTCCTTAGCTAAATACATTTGTGCCCCCACTGACCCTTAATGTTTTTAGTTTGGGGTGGGAGACTGGCATAATGGTTAATGTGTTTGCCTTACAGACATAAGGGGCAGGGTTTGATTCTCACATGGGATAATTGGCTAGGCTTAAAATAGCAACCAATGGCAGTTAGCCTAGAACAAACCAATGAACCTATTTACATAGTAACATATCACGTTAGCATGAATGTGAAGCCCTATGCTACTTTCGTAGCTCTTCTACAGTGGACTATCTTGCTTAAGTTTGTGTCAAAATGTATTTCTTTTTGATGGACAACTGTACAGACAAATTAATGGGACGGTTTTTGGTGCCCCTTGCAGATTTAGTTAAATCACACACACACATATACAGCTTTTTAGTATTTATAATGCAGTGTCCCAATGGTTGGTCAGAAGTGCACTCTTTTTAAGTGTATTTCGTTATTTTATTCGGATTAAAATGAATAAATAAAATGCAGACTGAAGACTGTTAATAGAAGTCCATTATTTGTCCAAGACAAGTGAATATCAGAGATTGGAGCATTTTCCCTTTCCTCCAGTACTATACGATTGTGGAGTTGGTGTATTTAATTTAGCAGAGTGGGAATAAAGGGCTTGGACCTCACTCCTGCAAAACATTTATTTGCTTGGAAGTACATCACTTCAATAATTCTGTGCTTTGATGTATTTTACACAGGAAAGCAGAATTAGAGGAAAGTATTGTTTGATGAATTTCCATAAACTTGTTATGCTAGATATTTTGATGGTATGATAGTTCTGTGCCATTGTGGCCTGCCTGGATTTGAAACACTTTGTGGGGTTAGACTTTTAAACAAAATAAAATCAATCTACTGAGTGTCTCTACACCAGAAAAGTAATTGCATTTGATTTATTCTAATATACGGTCACAATCATTTTAAAGCATTTTGTTGTAAGTGCATTATTTTTTGATTTAACTAATCAGCTTTCAAACCTGAAATACTGTGGATTACAAAGTTTAGTGTCAGAGTCCATCTCTGGCTTGTTACAGTTCTGTTGAATTTTCTCAAAGTGAATTATTTTGTTCTTTAGCTAAAACAGTTTCATTAAAACTAGATAAGTAGGACTCAGCAGTAAAACACAGACACATTAAATGGGCGTCTGTGCTTTACAAGCTTGTGTGTCTGGTTTTACTACAGACTTGTTTTACTTATTGGATTTCGCTCCTACTTTTGTTCTTAAAAGGAGAACAATGTTCTCTTTTCCGTTTGACTGAAACGATTGGGTAGATTATAAGTGAAGTAAAATGTTTGCAACTGGGAATGTGTCAGTATAGTTAGTGATGTAAAATGCTTGCAACGAGGATTGTGTCGGTGTGGTTTCTTTCATTTATATAAATGTATGATTGCTTATGTCATAAGTGATGGTTTAATAAAGATGTTTCTTGTTTAAAAAAAGGAGCAGGAATTGAATAATTTATGTAATGTTGTTTAGGTTATATGGCATACATCAATATATGTGAAGCATAATGTTTGTTCATTTTAACTTGTTAATACAGTTTGATTACTTTTACATAAATGTAAATGTGCTTACGTCACAAGTGATAATGCAATAAATGTGTTTAAAAAATATGTCCTCTGCTCCAAATATCATCATCTAAATTTTTTCTATCTTTATCTATTAATCTCTATCTTTAAAAAATATGTGCACTGCATGTTGAAGAAATAATTCTGACTGTTTTTGCCAATTTTCATATCCTAACAGCATGCAGTAAATGCTAGGAAAGTACAGGCCGCTTCTCACAACTGGGAAACAGCAATTGTTAGTTAGCCTTTTGGTCATGTCACTGCTTGGCTACTGCTAAAAATAAGTTTTTTTTTTTTTTAGTTTTTTTTATTTCCCACCCCCATGCTGACTTCACTCATCCCAAACATGAATGGTGCCACCTACAATGGGATTTCAACAATGCTGAGGTTTGTTTACATCTCTCCTTATGCTTAAAAGTACATGGTTCAGTGCAGGAACCTTTTTTCAGCACATAAGTTGTTCAGTGACTTTGTTTCTGAGTTGTACTTCCTAAGTTTTGCAGGACAGCAGTATTTGTGAAGATATCAGTCTCCTTTCCCCAGGTAATGTGGCTATACTGCAACAGAAGGTTTGCAGCCATCACTATTGTTGCAATTGTTTTTAATTCACATTGTTGACTGCAGCTATTTTTATTTTTGTTGAATAAGGCAAACATAAAGGAATGTTAGCTGCTTAAGAATTGTTGTGCAAAATAATTTCTGCTTTGTTTGGGGGGGGAGGAGTAAAGTTCCTATCAAGTATATATATCAGACTTTTTAGTGAATATTTTGGTGTTATGTTGAAAGATATTTATTTTGAAGATTTTATTTTCTGATTAGCTGCACACAAGTAATTGATATCAGTGTGTATCTTACAGTTCAGATGCAAGTACACTGGAACCATAGGGAGAGGCAGTATGAGAGCTCCACCACCACTTTAAATTGAATTATGTACTGTGCTCTCATCTTCTGGACATCCCGGCTCAGCTATATTATTTAGAAGAAAAAATAAATAAAAAGAAGCGAGCAGTCATCTTTTGGGAAAAGGTGCTCATGGCCTTTGTACTTTGTCCATTTGGAAGGTGCGCTCCAGAATCTGTACCTGAAGTAGAGAGAGAGAGAGAGAGAGTGAGAGATCGAGTGTGTGTGTGTGTATAAGCACCCTTATGCATTGCTGCATGCAGCAGGCATACCTCCCAGTTATCCCTGATTTTGCAGAATGTTCCAAATTTTTTTCTCATATATTTTTTTTATGTCTGTCATAAAAGTTTTTATTTACTGGTTATACACTGAGGATGTCAAAAAGTCATTAATACTAGACATTATAGTTTCATACTCATGTTCAAAAGCTACATGTTGATGCAAAACCAGTTATTCTATTAACTTTTAAGAAAATTAGAGTAATATTTAAAATATGTCCCTGCCATTGTCCCCCTATTATTTTTTGTTATGTCCAATATATATATATATATATATATATATATATATATACATACATATTTTTATATATATAAATATATATATATATATATATTTTTTACAGTACATGATTTTCTGGTAAATCAATGAGATTAAATAATGCTACAAATTAAAATGTCATGCTTTGTTGTTCAGAAAATGCATGCTGATACAAAACCTGTTGTTCTATTAACTAAATGAATTAGAGTAATATTAATATTTTATTTTATATTGCACTTATGATATAAGTTAATACACTGCACAGCTCTGCAAACTGAGAGGTATGGTGGGGAATTTTTGTGTGTGTGTGTGTGTGTGTGTGTGTGTGTGTGTGTGTGTGTGTGTGTGTGTGTGTGTGTGTGTGTGTGTGTGTGTGTGTGTGAGAGAGAGAGAGTGTGTGTGTGTGTGTGTGTTTGAATGCGTGCAGTAGAGGAAATGGGGGGGGGGGTGCCTGTGCCAAAATGATGCATATGCCACCAGCGGTGGTTAGTACAGGAAATGGCTGACTAGCAATAGTGATAATGACACGTAATTCAGAGATATACAAATTAACTGATAATGAGGTCTATCTTCCCTGCAGCACATCATGACTCTGAATTGTATTTTCAGGGATACTGGCAATGACCCTTTTGGTCACAGCAGTCTAGACCCATGTTAGGGCTCTTTCTGAATCCCAGCCATTGGCTTTGAAATCAAAGAACTAAAACAACCCAAAATGGGCAATATCCTGGGGATAGACCATAAAATAGTAAACAGTTAAAGGTTTAAATCTGTTGTTGCAGCCGTCAGTATGACGGCATTTTATGCACATTTATTAGTCTTAACTTATCTTGAATTGATGGACTTGTTTATCCATCAAGGAATATTCCCCATTGTTTGTTAAGGTAATGCATTTGTGATTTTTTTCATTCCAGTGTTCTGCATTTCACCATAGACTTGGCAGTGCTTATGCAATAATTTCATGGTACTGACATAATGCATACTTTAATGTTTTCATTACCAGTGTTTTGTGCAGTCCATGTCACTTTCTGGGTGATTATTTCACATTGGTTTTTACATAACTACAGTCCACTATATTGGGAGAGATGGTCTCACTGCATCTGGACTAGTCTGTACAGGTGGCAGCTACAGACAGACAGAAAGCAAAAAAATGTAAAGTTGCTTAAATCAGCGGGAAAATTGTCTTCCACCCACTAATTTATGTATTCTAAGCCCGGGACTGTACAACAAATGAGAATCTTGAAAAGCCCAAAATCGCTGTATCAGTATAACGGCACACTAACACAGGCTGCACTGTGAGTTACTTTCAGTTTAAAACAACTATAACTTTCAGCTCACCTGACGTGTGTAAACATTATCTAGTGTTCAATTGATCAAGAATATCTAACCTGGTGGAGAGTAAATCCTTAAGTTGTAAAATAACAGACTGATGGTGCTGACATTAAGTGTTTATTTATGTTTACACAGTGTAATGTTGAACACTTTATGGTTCCACCACATATCCTGCCTAGTTTTCTACATTTAGACTTTTGATTTTGGACATCCTGCATTCTCCTTTTTGGCATTCATTGATTTAGCAGTGCTACCATTGAAATACTACACTCTGAATCAAAAGTCCATTAGCTAATAATTCTCCTGTTTTGATCACTGTGTGTTCTGTATATCGCCTGTACATTGCTAAGTTGGAAGCTTTTAAAAACTGGCAATGCTTAAAAAGACACTATGAGGATGGACAAGGTCTTGGCTAATATACAAAAGCCTTGGAAGAATAAGTACAGGCTTCCCTGGCAAAGAGGTTAAGACTATCTACAATCTCCGCCATCTCTGGTATATATTGGACCCTCTGTTACATATTGGACCCTCTTTGAATGACACCTGAAGATAAGCCAATTGGTGAACTCAATCTTTTGTTTGTAATGTGACATAATTTATGGTGAAGGTAAAATCCTGGTCAAGGCTAGGTTCATATTAGCCTGAGACATGTAGTCTGAGCACTCCATCAAGTCTCTCGTCATACAGTCCAGGGAAAAAAGTCATTTACAGCCACATGCACTATGACTGTGCCATATGGATACTTGTGATCAAAGACTTGAGTGCATGTGTGATTTGGCAAATCCTGGCACCAAACATGCAAATGTCCGTGACTCTCTCCCTGCACACCCTGGTAAGTGGCATAGCACTGTGTCTCACTACAGATTAACCTATAACAAGGATACTGGATTATGTAGAGGTTGGTCTTTTGGGCTTCAGGTTGTGGCAATGTGAGACTCTTGGATGCATGTTTTATAATGGATACTGCTTGTCTTGTAAGGTTGCTGAGGGTACTTGTTTCTTATGTTACATTTTGGAGACCTTTGTGGTTTATGAAGGTTACTTTTAATAGCTTCAGCATATGTAGTTCTCTGTGTTGGAGCTGGGCCATCTGTGATTACCTTAATATGGTGATGTCTGGTACTGACAACCTGCTTCTTGTTAGTAGCAGCTTTGTGTGAAAGTTTGCCTCTGGTAGCATTGTACAGCTACATTTCTCACACACACACACACACACACACACACACACACACGCACGCACTTTGTCAGTTCAAGTATTAGGTGGTTGTCAGACAATGTATATAGATGTCAGTAAACAATTGCTACATTGCCTCAGGATGCCCATCTCATCCAAGGTGGCTGCACAGACATTTGGAAAGTGCAAATCCATTACTAATTATTTACTGTAAAATAATGAGCCTCTTCTCCATAAAAACAGATGACTGAAAGTGAGGGATCATGTCTAAGAAAGACCAAATAAGCAGAATATAAAAAAAACTGTCTTATGTTTGAATAAGAAGCTACTGTTTGATCAGTACTAATCCAAAGGCCTAACCTTCAGAAACTCTGCTGAGGCTGTCTTCTGTATGTTTCACACTGTAAATGTTCTGTTTAGATTACATATACTGCACTTTGACATGGAGGAATGAGGATACCAAATAAGTTCAGCTGACTTATTACAAGTTAAAGATTTTAACGACATAGGCCCTTTTAGGTAACCTTTCAAATGCACCACTTACTTAACACTGATCTTTTGGTGGTGGTAGTGAAAGATTTATTATGCTAACCAGTGGTCTTGTCATGGGAGACTGGGAAATATGGCTGAAGCTTGTCTGCATGCACAGATATACAAGAAATAACTCTAAAAGATTTGCTGTTGAGTCTAGGAAGGCCATAAGTGTAACCGAGTGTAGCTGGGATTACTGGAGAAGTACATTGTTCTGACACATTTCCCTAAAATAGTGCGACAGTGCAGAGGTGCAACTAATGGGGTACCATGGGGATCAATACTGTGCCCTCTACTGTATGGCATTTATTTTGCAGGCATCCAAGTTAATAACCATGATGTATGGTTGACCATCTCTGCTGCTATCCACTCATCCACGGATACTAAACTGCTCCAAAAATGGCTGGTATATAGACATACCCAATGTATTGAAAACAGTGTCAAGCTAAATGGAAAAGAGTGTAGCACAGTATTGTTTGGCAAAAAAGCCTTTCCCACTTCACATATACTCTTCAGACAGATATGACCATAAGAGACCTGGGTACTCAAAGAGAGAACTCACTCACATTTAATCATGTCTCTACCACAGTCAGGAAATCTTTCTAGCTGGCTCAGTTAATTCCCAAGGAAATATTTTCAAAACCCAAAGAAGCAATCTTACTACTTAAATCTTCCCTTGTTAGGCCCAATAACTGAATACACTGCACTGTTTCATATGTAGATTTCCAAGCATATCACTTAACTGGAAAGGTCCCAGCAATTTGATCAAAAATATTAAGGGTCTTAAATCCTTCACATATCCCAACAGATTAGCAGAACTCTCTTAATAAACAGTAGCTTACTGAATGCTCTGAGGTGAGCTATATTTCGTGTTTCAAGTTAAGTAAAAACAATCCTATTTGACCTCCTAGTTCTTTGCAAAATCAGTAGCTCTACAAACACCCATACTAGGGACCTACATTTAAACCAATAAATAAACAAGACTTGCTTGAGGGATAGCCTTCTAACTCAACATATTCCCTGCCTAGGAAATAATTTCTCACTACAGGTCAAGCAGAATACTACTAGTTCTACCTTTAAGGCTAGTCTCGGTGACTAGTTGGGCAGACACAAATTTACACAAGGGTTTCATGTATGACCACATTTGATTTGGGAGGTGGGTGGTCGAGTGGCGTTTGAAAGACATGTGTAAATGGGCATGCCTTCGTTGAAGGTTGGGCGTTGAGCTGGCACCTCGGCACCGTAAAAATCTACTGCTAATCATTAGCGGACTGGAGTTCCATTGTGGCGACCATTAACCGGGAAAAGCCGAAAGAAGAACAACTAGCTAAGAGAATAGTAAAGGCGTTGACATCATTGATAGATATGGAACAATGTGGTTTTGTGGAGGGGAGGCAAACATTTGACAACATTTACAGAAGAATGATGATCCAAAAGAAGAACAGTGTAAGAAAAAACTGATGGTGAGTCTTGATGCAGAGAAGGCATTCAACAGAGTAAACTGGGATTTTATGATTAGGGCAATAGAAGCATTTGAATTCCCTGATACAATAATAAGGTTAATTATGAGACTGTATATAAGATGAAAGACAAAAATTAAAGTGGGAGTGTTACTCTCAGATAAGTTGTGTTTCAATAAAGGAACCAAGCCGGGGTGTCCTCTTTCTTTTATATTTACAGTCACCGGCAAAGAAAATAAGGGACTCAGAAATTCAAGAATATAATTGGTATCATAATCAAGAAAAGTTGTCTTTATTTGTAAATGATATTATTTTGTATTTGATAAATCCAGAAAAGGACATAATGGTGTTGTGAATAATTCTGACAGTTTTGTCTTTTTTGATATAAAATTAATGAAGGTAAAACAAAGGCTACAGCTGTTAAATATGTCCCCACATATGAATTGGTTCAGCAATATTCATATTTGCATGGACAAGTATGTAGGTGTATGGATTAAAATGGCTTCAGTTATGGCAGTTAAGGATATGTGGGAAGAAACTAAATAAAAGATAATACAAAAACTGTGAAACTGAAAGCTCTTGGTTATGATATGGATAAGATACAAGCAGCAAAACTTTTTTAGTCCATTTAGTTTGATATACATATCAGGCATATTATTATCAAGCAGAGACGAGGTGGACAATAATTAATAATGAATTGAATTAATTTATTTGGGAGGGGAAAAGGTTGAGAGTTGAGTTGGGATAAACTGATCCTACCACATACAACAAGGTGGTTTAGGATTACCTAATTTTAAGGGATATTTTACGGTTACACAGTTAAGTATCATACACATAACATAAGCAGAAGGTATTCAAAGTGGAAATGTATGATGATGAAGGGGGGGAGTTTAAGAAATACACAGAGTCTGTGAGTTTGGATGTAGATCCTTAAGGAGAATAATAGCAACTGTACAGATTATATTCATAAATTTGCAGAAAATATTCTTAAAACCTAAGTCAATACATGACTGGAGAAAGGAGATTTTGCCATTAGGGATAACTGCAATAAGAAGTAAAGAAAATAGGCAAGTGGGCCTGGAATTTACTGGAGAAAACTGGCAAAGAAACCAAGGTATTGGGAGCCAATAGGTATTAATACAGTGAGATGCAGTCAAGCAGAAGTTTGGACTACAGGTTAGAGGCTGCCTTCCCTACCAAGAACTGATAGCAGAACATTGGCAAAGAGAAAGGGCTAGAAGAGTCTTACGTGAAACACCTGCTCTAGTAGTGTTATTAGTCACATCTAGGGCAGAAGCTGCTGCTAAAAAGGTAGGTTAAATGAAATATTGCATGATGCATGATAACTAGAAGAATCAGTCAAGGGTTAGAAAAGGTTGTGAAGGCAGAGACTGGAAAAGCCATTTTCAAAGGAGCAATGGGAGAACATATGGATGACCCCCAAGTATGTAACAAAGTCAAGAAGGTTTAGGATTTTTGCTTGGAAGTGTTTGCATGGGTATTTTTATACCCCAAGCAGACTTTAAAGAATTTCTCCTCAGGTAGATATCAAATATTGGAAGTGTGATGGGGAAGAAACGGGTATGTTTTTTGGGAGTATAATAAGTTAGTAGATTTTAAAAAACTCCCTACAGATCACTCTGTCAGAAATATTGAGGAAGCAAATAGTTGTAACTAAGGAAATGATTCTTTTGAGCTGGGACACAGGATCTAAATTGCCTAGACATAGGATGCCAAAAAAAAAATACCAGAAGATGGAAATCAAAATCTTAAAGTGGAAGGAGCAAATTACAAAGAAAAAAATGGAGTTTGTGGAAATAATACATGCAGGATAATGTTCAGGAGGAGAAATGAGGTTCAATTGAAGGCAGGAACAGCAATTTATGTAATGATGGAATGAATGACAGTTGTTAAAAAGAAATAAAACATATATGTAATGTATAATGCATGTAAATGAAAAAAATGTTAATATAGTTTTTCTTTTCTATTAATGTACGTGTGCCTACATCTTAAGTGATAATTTAATAAGTGTATTTAAAAAACAGAAAGAAATTCAGTAGTGCATCTGAGACATAATTCAAACTGCTATAATTTTTTGACAGAGTCCTTCCACAGGAAAAAAAATGGTCATTGTCAAATTCATTATAAAATAATACATTCTGCTGAAAGATGGAGCTGCAAAGACACTTCTGTTCCCAAATGGCCACAACTAGTCTGGAAAAGTACAGTTGTGTACACTTACCATAAATGTAGATGTTTGAGTGTATTCATCACCTTTGGGTTATCCCTGCTGTGGTAGCCCTCAGCCAGCCTGAATACCAGAGTCATTTTTTTTAAGTCGGCTGCCGTCACCTATAGTCTGATGTCAGGTCGTCAGTGCTATAAAACAAGGTACCCGACATCATTACATTAGTTTTTTCTTACCCTAACCCGTAAGAAGCACAAGGAAATAAGGAAAAGTGGTCCTGGTGGCTAAAAGCCACTGAGGGAAGCTTATATTCCCCTAGGGGAAGATGCTATATGGGGGATGGAGGGATGGAAACCAGGACTGCAACAGTGAATACACTGGAACATCTACATTTATGGTAAGTGTACACAACTGTACTATATTCTTTGTGTTTCACTGCTGCAGTCATCACCTGTGGGAGGATTCCCAAAGCTGAGGAGAAGGGTGGAAGGATAGGTTAGAGTCCTAGGCATGGGTCAGCAGACCCTGCAGAACTGCAGAGGCAAACCCTGCCCTAGATTTAGAAAAAAAGAGGTGGTGGTAGTGCTTTGTAAAGGTATGGACAGAGGTCCAGGTGGCAGCTTCCAAGATGTCCCTGGTGGGGACTCCTTTGAGGAAGGCCGTGGAAGTGGAGGCTGCCCTAGTGGAATGGGTACAGATAGACTTGGGGGGGTTTCCCATGTAATCTGTAGCAGAAATGGATACAGTGTGATATCCATTTGGAAATGGGCTTCCCCTCTACCACAGGGGCAAAACTGACTAGTAGTTGGTCTGTTTTTCTGAATGGTTTAGTACGGTCCAGATAGTATCTGAGGTGTCTGTGCACATCTAACAAGTGTAGAATTCTTTCCCCCTTGTTTTGAGGGTTGGGAAAGAAGGTGGATAGGTGCATGGTCTGGTTGAGGGTCACATCAGATACCACCTTGGGCATAAAGGAGAGGTTAGTCCTCAGGGAGCCCTGTCTGCATTGAAAATAATGAAGGGCTCAACAGCCATGAGAGCCTGAATTTCTGATACTCTTCTGGTTGAAGTAATAGCTAGTAGGAAGGCTGTCTTCCAGGACAGGTATTTCAATTCTCTAGAAGCAGCAGGTTTGAAAGGAGGTAAGGTTAGTTGTTCTAGAACATAGCTAAGGTCCCAGGGAGGTGTGGTGGGCCTTCTGTGTGGTGGGCCTTCTGTGAGGTGTGATATTAGAAGTCTCTCTGCGGAATTGCTTAATCAAAGTGTGAGAGAAGACTGGGTTGGGTCTGAATCATAATGGGCAGAAATGGCTGAGGCATGGATTTTAATAGAGGAGAAAGAGAGGCCACTATTGAGCAACTCGGCTATATAATCCAAGATAAGAGGGATGGAAGGATGGGAGGTACTGGCCCCTTTGGATTGGTTCCAGGAGCAGAATCTTTTCCATTTCCCTGTGTATGATTTTCTGATGCTGGGCCGTCTGGCCTCTGTGATGATGTCTAGGACCCGTTTGCTTAACAGGAACTCCTTGTTAGCTTTTAAGGTATAAGTCATAGTGAAAGACTGAGAGTCTGTAAATCTGGGTGCAGTATCTTCACCCTCACCTGTGTCAAGAGGTCTGACATCAGGGGAAGCTGCTTGGGGCTGTAAGTTCAGGCTGCGCAGTAAGAGGTACAAATACTGTCTGGGCCAATTTGGAGCAATGAGGATGGCCTTTGGTCTCGCTTCCCTTATTTTGATCAGTACCTTGGGAATAAGGGGCAGAGGAGGGAATGCATACACAAAGAGGGAGTTCCAGGGGAAGGTCAAGGCATCCACCTTCCACGCTAGGGGGTGATACTCCCTGGTACAGAACCTTTGCAGCTGTTGGTTGAGGTGCGAGGCAAAGAGATCCACTTCTGGAGTTCCCCACTCCTAAGTGATTTGCAGAAAGATTTCCCTGTGGAGCTGCCATCCATGGAGGTCCAGTAGGTTTCTGCTTAGGTGGTCTGCCAGGGTGTTGTTGACTCCTGGTAGGTATTTGGCAATTAGGTGTAGACCCATGGAGGTGGCTGTAATGGCTAACCTGCACAGCGGATAAGATTGTGTCCCCACTTTTTCTTGATATACCACATTACTGTGGTGTTGTCTGTTTTTATAAGGAGAACCTCTGGCCTGAGATGGGGTTTGAAAGATGTCAAGACTTTTGTACTGCCATAATTTCTTTCTGAATGATGTGCAAGTGAAGTTGCTGGGCATCCCAAAGACCTTGGGTGCACCTGGCTGTTAGGTGAGTGCCCCAAGCAATGTCTGAGGCTTCGGTGGTGAAGGTCTGGCCGGAAGGGAGGAGGATGAAAGGAAGACCCTTGTTCCTGGCACAGGCCTCTACCCACCAGAGAAACTCTGCCCTTATACATGGGATCAGAGGGAGAGAGGTCTCTAGGGACTGAAAGTGCTGGCACCAAAGGTTCTTTAAATACCACTGAAGTTTTCTCATGTGAAGCCTGGCCAGAGGAATGTGCAGGATGCAAGATGCCATATATCCCAAGGCTTGCAGGAACTTCCTCGCAGTGATGTGACTTCCGGAAGCCAGCTGGGTAAAGTAGAGAGGCAGGAAGCTCTGCTTTTCTGGAGATAGGAAGGCCATTTGGGATGCTGTGTCTAGCACAGCACCCAAGAAAATTATCTTCCTGGTGGGGTTTTGCTTTGATTTCCTCTCATTGATGGTGAACCCTAGGGAAGTTTGGAGTGATTTGACAAAGAGAAGGTCCTGGAGCAGCTTTTCTTTGCATTCTGTCTGAATGAGGCAGTTGTCCAGGTAAGGGTAAATTTGTATACTTCTATGTCTGCAGAATGCTATGGCTGGGGGCAAGCATTTGGTGAATACTCTGGGAGCAGTAGATAAGACAAAGGGCAGTGCAGAGAACTGAAAGTGTTGTGAGCCTGCTCTGAAGCGTAGGAATTTCCTGCATGATTTCCTGATGGGGATGTGGAGGTAGGCATCATTTAGGTCTAGGGTCACTTGCCAGGCATTTTTTGTTAGCATAGTCAGCAGATGCTGCAAAGTTAGCATTTTGAATCTGGGGACCATCAGAGAGGTGTTCAGAATGGATAGATTCAGGATGGGGTGCCAACTGCCCTCTTTTCTGGGAACAAGGAATAGTCTGGAATAAAAGCCTTTGCCTGTTTGATATGAGGGGACAGGTTCTACTGCCCCCTCGTATATGAGAGTTTGGACCTGGTTCAGTGCCTCTGCCCACTGATTTGAAGGTAAGTGTGGGTACCCTCTTGGAATTGGAAGTTCGCTGAAAGAGAATTTGTATCCCTGAAAAATGTTCTTTAAGACACACTGGTCCTTTGTTACAGAAAGCCAATTGTCTTTGAAGAGGGAGAGCCTTCATCCTAGTTTTTGATGAGTGAAGGGAGGGCAGAGGGGGGAGGGGGAGTCATTGTTTGCCATAGAAGGTTGGCTTAGAACTCCCTGCCTTAGAGATGGAACTGGTCCATTGTTTGCTTCTCTGCTGGCCCTGGGATAGGGGCCTGGAGGGTCTGTCCCTGCGGGACTTACCTTGGCCCGGTCTGCTAGGTACAGGGAAGGCCCAGTGCTTAGAGGGAAAGTTCCTGCTAAATCTGGGAGGTTGAACCTGAAAGAAATCTTTTACTGTTTGCGTAGATTTTGCTTTATCTTCCATATTTTTAAGCACCTCTTCTGCTTTTTCCCCAAACAAGCGCTCCTTATCTAGGGGTGCATCAATAAGTTTAGACTTGACATGATCAAGGAGAGGTTGTGCCTTCAGCCATGCATGTCTCCTAATAACAGATCCTATGACTGCTGCCCTGCTAGAGGCTTCTAGGATGTCATATCCACATTGTAATGAGCGTTTGGCCACTTGACAAGCAAAGTGCAGTAAATCTGCTAACTCTTTTGAACTGGCACAGTCAGGAAAGGTAGCAAAATCTTCTGTTTTAATAGTTCCAAAGTGTGTTGTTGATATTTTAACATATGGAACTGACAACTGAGTGCTCTGATGGCTAAGGTTGCAGAGGTGTATACTTTTTTACCCCATCTGTCCAGAGCTCTGGAGTTCTTGTCAGAAGGAAGAGGATTCTTGGAGAACTAGTCTTAGCTCCTTTAGTTCCTTGTGTAATGACCTCTGGGTCTGCAGCAGGATTTCTGTACAGGTATTTGTGAGTATCCGGTACTATGTAGTACCTGTCAGGTTTACTGGGAGCAGGAGGGAGGGCATCAGGGGTTAAGCTGGATTCACGGAAAACATCATCCACCTCTTCTAAAATAGGGGGTATGGCCAGGGGTCTGTGCTCGGTCAGGTCCAGAAACTCTCTAAGTCTTTTCTTAGACTGTGGGAAGTCCTGAGATTCCTATTGGAAATGTTCCCTGAGGGAGTGAAGAGCTTCCCCAATGGAAAGACTGGAGGGGAGGCAGAAGAGATAGATTCCTCTGAATCGGAATCCTCATAAAGCAATTAAGGGATGCTGCTCCTCCTCAAAAACTGAATAATTAAATTCCTCAGAATCCTGTTCTGTCATAATTTCTGGAGAAGGGTGCCTTTTCCTTTTATCCGACTACCCCGGATAAGGGAGATGAGATCCTTTGCTATTTTAAGCATTTGTGCTTGGGGTGGTGAAGCAGTAGCAAGATGGTGGCTAGAAGCAGATTTCCTAGGAGTGGCCTGGCTACTAGGCCTGAGAGAATCCGTTGGTCTGAGAGAAACAGTAGTCGGATGCAAAGATGTTAGTTTTTGTCTAGATTCGGTTGTGTGAAAAGCCTCCTCGGAAGGCAGTGCCTGTGTCGCGGCTCTGGACTCAACTGAGGCAAAGACAGCCAAAGGCTCGGAAGATGAAGAAGATTTCTGCGGCATACTGGACTCCGAAAGGGTCTCAGTAGAGGCCTGCGTAGATATCGAATTGGGCATCAGGTGCTGTGAAAGCGCCTCACTGAATTCTGGAGAATTGATTACCTGCTTAGCGGTAGCATCGCCATAAGACTTAGCCTTGTGTGGTCTGTCTCTATCTTTATCTCTACGTTTTTTCAGAAAGTCCACAGACTGTTGGCTGACGGACGCCATATCGGAATGCGAAGATGGAACATGAAAATAACTGTCTACAAAAAGAGCTCTACAGTGAATGGTTCTCGCATTAAAGAGGGCACAGAACCGGCAACAGGGAACATCGTGGTCTGGGTCTAAACTTGGTTAGTGCAAGAAAAAAGGATCCCCAACTGGGTACTTCATTTTCAGCTGAAATTCAACTTCTGGCAATGACCGACTGGCACTCATGCAAACTGATTTTGCTACAGGCTCCATGGCAAGAAAGACTGGTGTAATGATGTTGGCTGCCCTGCTTTATAGCACTGATGACCTGACGTCAGACTACAGGCGATGGTAGCCGACGCAAAAAAAATTTGACTCTGGTATTCGGGGTGGCCGAGGGCTACCACAGCAGGGATAACCCACAGGTGATGACTGCAACAGTGAAACACGAAGAACATCATAGGTGCCATGACTGCACTCATGGCCACCCCTGAGGTCTGTGGGTCTGCATTACAGTTGAAGATAAAAAAAAATTTACAACAACATCTAATAAAGTACAAAGAATTTGATGCCTATATTGGGAATAATTAACAACTTGCTCAAGTAGTCCTTCATCATTTTACCCTCTTGTCTGTTTGGACAGCACCATAGAGTATGCAAACCTCCATTTTACTAAAACTGTCTTCTTCTCAACAGTGACATCTTTAAGCCTGTTCAAAAAACCCTAGTGTCAATAAATACTTCCAATACATTTCTATCCATGTCCCTCATTTTTTTTCAATGCTATGAGGGGGTCTGTCATGGAACCCCTGGCTAAGATTTAGGTCTGATGGGTGGGGTGATAATGCTAGTAAATATGGTTTGTCCACTTCTATAAGCTTGTATGTTTTGGGAGTCTAGGTGTCCAGTGCTTCCAATAATATAGTTATTGACATGTATGACTTACTTATCACTACTTTACCCACTTTTTTGTAAAAATCAGAATTGCATAATTCATTTTTTAAACTTTAAGATGTAACAAACTGTTTGTTATTACTGAGCAGCATTGTTATCTGCCAGCATTACTCTCAAATTACCATTCGAAATGGTGGCTACAGTATTTTTCTCTACATTTGTTGGGCTATGAAGGTTTTCTTCCAAAAAGAGTCACAAAATGACTCATCTCCCTTACGCATTGCTTCCCAACTGTTGATAATGTGTAACTAAAAGAAGGGTTAATTATACTTTCCTTTTGTGGAACCACTGAAAAAACTCTTTTTTGTTATTGTCTTTATAAAGAATTGTACATTTAAATAATATATAATGTCAGCCCAGTTAGTCTGTCAATCAAACCTGCCTTCTGAGATGGGATAAGTGGAAGTCCTTACTTAAGGACTCACTTCTCTTCACATAATGTTAGTTACTTGCATGTAATATGTCCACTGTACATTTTTTATTCTCCTGTTGTTCTGGATCCAACCCTAGCTCCAGATCAGTTTCTGTAATTGCTGTTGCCTCTTCTTTGGTCAGGCTCACATTTCATCAAATGTTCTCATTTTGGAACCCTCCCCTTGGTCTTTGTATGATTCTCTGGACCTGCTTGAGATTTCTTTTCTATAGTGTGTATATGAATTACCTTGATGGGGTGTGGGTTGGGACTCTGCTGCAAATATTCTTCTTCAGGTCAAAAGACAGAGATTTGAATTGGCAATGGTCTTGTCCTGCCTTGAAATCAAGGTACCCTCAAAGATCCACATAGATGGATCTGTAGAGATCAGCATATTTTAGAACCAATGTGAACAGCAACACATTTAAAAGCAGTGGTTGGAGGGTTACCATTTTGAATTTGGTCACCATCAAGAACTTGTTCGACACTGGAAAATCTAAAATGGCTCTCCACAGTCTGTCTTTCTTTGGTACCGGGAATAGCCTATAACAAAAACTTCTTCCATGTTCTTCTGGATGGACCTTCTCTACAGTTTTTTTTCTGGATGGACCCCTTCTACAGTTCCACATGCAAAACGTCCAGCAAGGTACACCGGTCTTTTGGAACTAGAGGCATTCCCATGAATGGAGGAAGGCCTTGAAACTGTCTGTACCATGCTTAAAAAATTGCCCTCATCCATCTATAAGTAGTCAAGCTGAAACAGTTCTCTTTGAAATAGGAAAACCTGTTTCCTAGCAAAGGAGAAGGGGAAACAGAGGAAACAAGGAAAAGAAGAAGCGGAAGGGTGGAGGAGATGGAAGGGGAACAGCAGAGGGCAGGAATCGGATTCAGTACTGACCATTTCCTTCTTGTGGAGGACAGGACTTCTGCTACCCCTTATTTGCTTCCTGTCTCTGCATCTGCCACCTCTACAGGCATTGTTTCCTTTCATAGGTTATTTTTTCCCTCAGCTGGTCTGCTTTAGACTATCTCTGGGTAAAAGGATCACTACTTGGTAGGGTAATTCCAATTACATCTTGGAAGAAGTAGGTGAAATAGCTTGCTTTACTGATTTCATTTTCTTGGCCTTTTATTTTTGTTAAAAATCTCTTAGGAACATGGACAAAATAACATATCCTTATACACAGAAACATCCAACAACTGCCACTTCTAAACATTTGGCATTGATTATATCCTTAACCAAACATGTTTTATGATTACAGTAGCTACTGATCCCACCCTGTTACAAGCTTCAGCTGCATTATAATCATATTTTATGGCATACTTATGCATCCTAGAGGCTGTCTGTCTGTATATCCTCTCCTAAAGGGTATCACGTGAGGTCTCTGTTGACAGTCTGTTTTCTAATATCTTGCCTCATACCTGACAGCATGCATCTAACAATTAATAACTGGGAAAGCTGTGTTGGAAAAATTATAAACCTTCTTCCCAAAGGATCCAAGGCTCTGCTCTTCTTATTCCTGGGGAGTGTGCACAGACTTAGAAACCCCCCTTCAGCTTCCTCAAAGCCATGATGCACTGGGGAACAGCAAGCCCAATTCCATTTTCTTGGACTCTGAAACCTCCATCGACCCCTATCTGAAAGGTTCCTTCATGAGGTTTACTGTATCTACAATGGAAACATTTTTAGAAGGGGAACCCAATAATGTTGTTTCCTCATTGCCAGTGTCAAAGCTCACAGAAAGAGACATCTATCAATAATATGCTAGAGTCTCTTCTTCTACATCAGAACATGATCAGTCTGGATGGGTACAGTCTCTTTCTTTTGGGAGGTGGGGATACGCTCAAAAAAAGGTGCTAGGACTGCTAGGGTTAATTTTTTGCCAAGCTACTAATACATTTCTTATAATTAGAGCAGATATCTATAAGGCCAATGTTCACTCCTCACATATCAGGCCTAGCTCAAGGAAGCAGGAGTGGCTTTAGGTCAACTGGTGCCCTAGAAAAAAAGACTCCATGGCGCCGCCCTCCACACCACTGGCTGCCTCCATCCTGGTCTACCCACACCAAATAAATCCTAGAAGAGTGCCCCTAGTAGAGTGGCACCCTAGGCGGCCTCCTAGTTGGCCTATGCCTAAGGCCGGCTATGCAAGGAAGAAAGATGATTCCTTCTGTCCAGAGGGAGCTTCTGTATCATTTTTTTTTTCATTTATTCTAGTCTACTGCATTTCATGTGCAAAAATGGTAGATGAGTCTCTAATCTCACATAGGAAGCACAGATGAACTTCCCAAGAGATGGACACTATGCAGGTACCTATGATGAGGCAACTGGTCTGAATATCTCTTGATCCTCAATGAAGGCCTGTGGAGCAGGACAAGTTGAGGTCCCCATTGTATGCCTCCAAAGGATGGTATCCAGAAGAAACTCAGCATGGGTCAAGATATATACAACACAAAAATGTTGCCAGGTCTGACACTGTCAGTTTTTGGAGGGATTGCATGGCTCACAAAGGCCTGATAATTTCCACCTGCAGATTCTTTTATTACAGGATTTTTCACCTGCTTCATAACCCCAAGTTTCTGGATCTTAGGCTCTTTCTGGCTTAAGGTGAATACTCCCTGCACGTACGTTGGCCTCAGACTTTTTTGTGTCCAGGTAGGCATTTGAAGTCTGTGCCCAGCAAAGAAGTTTTCTTTTGGAACACAGGACAATGATTACAGAAGGAAGAATGATATTCCTCTCTTTTTTAATTTTTTCAAATCTTTTGGTTTTCTAATACCATGACAGGAATGAGCCCCATTCCTAAGTCAAAGTACAATTAAAGTTCATGAAATTAATACTGCTTCAATCTTTGATTATCAGCCAGAAGTGCTCTTTGCAGCACCTGCAATGTGCCCAGAAATGACTCCTTCTGGAATCCATATGGTGTTACGTGTATTGGTGACATATCTAAATATGATTGTAGATTCTTTTTTATAAGACCCGTTGCTCCTACTACTATTGGAACTGTCTGGGTATCTTTCCTCCACATTGGTGCTGTTTCTGCCTGCAAATCCTGATATTTTATGACTTTATGGCTCTCTGTATGCAAGTCACTGGAGTCACTGGGTGTAGTGATTTCACTGAGCAATGCTACTTTTGTCTTCTTTTCATGGACCACTATATCTGGTTTTCTAGCATCTATCTTTTGAACTGTTGGTAATGGGTGATCCCATGTAATGTAGACTTCATCATTTTCTGTGATGCTTTGTGGCTCATGTTTCCAGTGTTTTTCAGCCACTTCACTACCATAATGTTTGCAAAATCCCCAGTGCAACAGTCTTGCCACATTATTATGCCTTTCAGTATACAGTTCTTCTGCCATTAGTATGTCACAACCAGCAATGAGGTGTGCAACTGTTTTCAGTTCTGTTTTTCAGAACCCACATTTGGCTGTTTTTCCTACGTGTCAATGGACTTTGTAAGCCAATGTGTATGTAGCCCACTATCTTGTGCTGTCAATATTAACCTTTCATCTCTTGGTTTGAATTTACCCTTTCTTAACCATTTCTGGGTTTGTTCCTGACCAACATGAGGTTCTATACTTGCAACTATATTTACACATTTTCCACATTTTTTGCCTTCTCATCTGGTCCTTCACCTTATATTCTTTCATTTTTTTTGGCACATTCAGTTACTGCCTGGTTTTTATTTACTTGTGGTTTGATTTCCATTCCATGACGCTGCTATGCTTCTGGTAGACCAAGCAGGGAAGTCATCTTAGATTTATTCTCCTCATGTTTCAAAACTTTCACTATGTTTTGGTCTTGTGAGGTCAGCAGATGTGTGGAGTCCCACGATTGCAGATCTATCCATGAAATCACTTTTAAGGAGGCCCATCTCTCCTTCGGAATGGGAATATATAATCTTGATATACACTGATTTTTATAAATCATTTGGTGAGCATGAAGCAGCCTTCTTGTTTTCCTATCTAATCTATGCAACACGTTTTGGGGCCAGTCAATCACTCCAAAACTGTAAGTTAGGACAGGAAGAGCAAATTGGTTTATAGCTTGGATTTTATTCCTAGATGTCAATGCTGTTTTCAGGATTAAGTTAAGTTTTCTAAAGTATTCCTAAGTTTTATTCACATTTGTTCATGTTTTACTGCTGATCCTTCATCAGTTCCCAAATATTTCTACACTCCTCCTTGCTCAACATCTTTTATATCACATTCTTGTCCCAAACTGATGTTTTCTTGGTGCTGCAGTTTTCCTCCCTTAAAGGTTGCTTTTGCACATTTATCAAGACTGAATGACATTCTTATATCATGTGAAAAGGTTTTGACAACTTGCAGTTGTGCTTACATTTCCTCATCTGATGAGCTATATAATTTTAAATCATCAACAAAGAGAAGATGAGAAGTCTTTACACTTCTAGGAGCCAAATTATAGCCATGGCCTGAGCTGTTAAGTAGACAGCTTAATGGGTTAAGGGCAAAGCAGGACAGCAGCAGTGACAGAGAGTCACCCTGGAATATCTCCCTTTGAATTTTTATCCCTGGAATAATAAATTGTCCTTTATCATGGCTTAATTGCAAAGTGGTTTGCCACTGTTTCATGGCCACTGTAATGTAGTTGATCAGTGAACGTTTTAAGCACTCTTTTATCCAAGAATGTGGGATATTATCACAGGCTTTTTTGTAGTCAGTCCATGCCACACTTAAATTCTTCCCCTTTTTATACTTCTCCACTATGACTTTATTTAACAACAAATGATCCTTTGTTCCATATGACTTTCTTTTACTCCCCTTTTGTTTTATTGCCATAGGATCATAGGAGGTTACTAAGCTAATGGCTCTAGGGCCCTTACAAGTCTAGGCAAGAATATATCTCCAAAAAGAAACCTCAGTCAGCAACTGTCGCCCCTGTCAATGAGGGACACAGGTGGAACCCCTGGGACAAATTTTTGGTTTCCCATACACTCATCAAGGTTGCGCTTGAAGATGGTCAGCGAGGTACTCTGTTTGGCGTGTATGGGAAATCTATTCCAGAGAAGGGGCAGCCTCTGGGAGACAAACCTGTCTCTCCAGCAGGTTTTGCTGATGTTGCATATTAGATTCAGGTTTTTCAAGCAGGTAATGCACAATGAGTTCGACTTACAGATATGGAGCATGTCTAGTAGGGCAGGGTCTGAGATTGCCTTGTAGGTGAGACTCAGACCACCTCAGAGCAACCATTACGATACCGATTAGAGTGATAGTGATTTGAGCCTGTCCGCATAGGACAGGTGTTGGAGGCCATGGATTCTCTTTATGAGGTATTTCTGTGGCCTTTCCAGTTGGTGCAGATTTTTGGATAACTATATATCAAACAGGGCGTTATACTCAATTATTGGTCCAATGAGGGAGAAGCATAGAGAAGTAATAACCTCCTTTTTCCTGAAAGCAATCTCTTTACTTACAAGATGAACCAAGAAGGAGCATTGCTTTTCTTGTTGTTAGCCAGGTTGGTGTCTGTTTGGGGTGTGCATATAAATAGTTCTTACTCATGGCTAAATCTTCGTGCAAAGATGTTAATACTTTTAACCAGAAGTTAGGTCCATCTGGGCCTATGTTTTTTCAATTAGAGGTTTTTCTTAACTTTGTTTCAATTTCTCTGGCTGTTACTTCATCCCATTTCATATCATGTGCCTTTAAACTTCTTATTCTTTCTTTTACTTCTTCTGTCCATTTAGCATCTTTGTTATGTTCCACAGAATCTTCACAGATACTTCTCCAAAATGTATCTATTTCTTCTTTTTTGGTGATCTTTCAATTCCTTTTATCTTGTTTCCCAATTCTCTACAAAACGTTCTTGGGTAATCAATAAACTGCTTATTCTGTACTTTTCCTTTATTTTTATCTGCATATCTTCTAAGTTTTTCTGCCTGTGCTGAGATGTTTAGTTTGCTATTTGCGCTAATGCATGACAGACCCTGATCTGTTCTAATACTGCGCATTGCTTTTATCACATCTATCTTTCTAAGTATTTTGTTGCTCTGTTTCCTTTTCTATACTCTTCCAACAGTGACACTTCTTGCCTTAATTGCTTTACAGTTTTCTCTATTCGATATTTCCATGACGGCATTCACTTTCACCCCTTCCTTTCCCTCCCTACACTGTGTACTTGTGGTATAACTTTATCAGTTTTTAATTTAGCTGCACAATAATATATCCTAATCACTTCTGTTATATTGTATGGATCTCTATGAGCAGTTCTAATTACTGTATTCATTTGTTTTATCAAACTTTGGACTTTTTGGGTTTTATTGACCTTCTGCAGTCTATTTCTTTCAATGGTCTTAATATGGCTATCTATCTCTATTAAGTCAAGCAACTCTTCTCTTAGCTCATTTTCTTCTAATTGAGAGCACATTCTTAGTTTTCCACCTCCTGCGGGCATTCTATAGAAAGGTCTATTGCATCTTCATGTGGCACATTGTCTTCAATTTCATGCTGTGCCTTCCGTTGCTCTGTCATACAGGAACTCACTGGCCTATCACTCCTCAACATTGACTGCATCAGAGTTTCCACAGTTTCCTGTTCCTTCCCTTGCTGTCCAATTTCAAGTGAATGTTTATACTGGTTTCCTGTGGAAGGCACCAAAATATCTTCATATATCATTTGACCAATTGCTTCGCATTCCACTGGTTTCCCCTTACTTGGATGTCCATTGCTGTATCCTGTTGTGGTGTTTTCTGATTTAGATTTTCTATACTGAATCCTTCACTACGCAGGTGCTCCATAACCTCATTTTCTATTTCTTTAACTCCTCCATTACTGATCTCCTTTTCTACTTTTCCTCTTTGTCTTCTTATTTTTTGTAATGTAAAGTTTCCCATGTCTGGATTCCTTTGCCTGTATTTCTCTTCAAATATCTTTGGTGCTGCTCTTTTTGTACTGATCAGTTTTGCTTTCTCCTTTGCATAGATATTACACCAAATCTCTTTTTCTTTCACAAGTCCATATTTCTTCTTCAGATGTCTCCTGATCTTCCTGTTTCTCCTTACTTTGGGGACTCATTCCATCATGCTGTGATGTAACCTGTGTTACACCTTCCAGACCAAACCTTCACTTCGCAGGCACTCCATAACTTCAACTTCTTTTTTTTAATTTCTAGTTCACTAATCTTCTTTTCTATATTCTCTCTTTGTGATATTATTTTTTTACTTTGAAATTTTTCATGTCTGGATGCCTTTGCCTGTATTTCTCTTTGAATATCTTTGGGGCTGCCTTCTTTACGTTGATTAATTTGGCTCTTGTCTTTGCATAAATATTGCACCATATCAGATCTCTCTTTCTTTCCATTGTCCGTTTTCTTTTGTTATACTTTGCAAAAATACCTGTTTTGTTGTTTATATTTTTGCACTTCCTCAGATGCTTCTTTTTCTAAACAGATCAAACTTTCATGGTCTATAGAGTGGTTTTCACAAATCTGTTGACCACAATTTTTTTATATGAAGCTTCTGACAGTGTTTCTTATCTAAGTATTTTTCTTTCCTTCAAGTTCTCTATTAATCTTTTTGTATACCTTGTATGTGTTAATTCTGTGCTTTTTGCATAACAGTAACAATGCACAATTTCTTTCTTATCCTCAACAATCCATTTTATCATCTTTATGGCTCTTCTTTGTCCTATCAGTTTTGTGATTTTTGTGGACTGCCATTTCCTTCTACAACAGGGGGGGCATCCTCCCCTTGGACCTGGTCTGGCCCCATTGTAGGAATGTTTCCGTATTTTGAGGTCTCTGCACCATCATTTCTTCCAGTCCTGGTACCAGTGTGCCTACCAGGATTGGGCACTTTTTTATCCTGTCTTGTGCACCCAGCTGTCTTTTTTTAATTTTAGACCTACTTCTGTCCATGATATATGCTATATAAATACAGTCTATATATCAGTGCCGTCTTGGTGAGATTTTGTGAAAAACAGGGTCCACCTCGTGAAGGTACTCACCAAGACTTAAAGATGAATTCAGTTTCAGAAACACTACTCTCCTTTGCTTACTGACTTATCATCTCTCCATTTGGACCCCTATGTAAAAGAGATAATGCATATTGTGGCCTTTTGTCAGAAAAGCATACTTATTAACTTTTCCAGAGATATCACGGACCTCAGAATGTTAGTCAATATTTTTTCAGCCAATTTCTGGTTTAGCTGTGCAGAAAAATGTCTACACAATTCATTTATCAAAATTACTATCAATTCAATAGAAATGTTTCCAAACTACAGTTTTACTGTTCTCTGAAGTTGCACAGAAAAGATCAAAGGACAGGTGGACTACCAACTAATCAGTTTTAACACTGACATACAGCCAACAATAACACTTGCAAGCAAAACTATTCAAAAAAGGGTGATTATTTAAGAAAAACATTTTTTAGGCAGAGAGTTTCCTTTCAAACAATATTGTCCATTAGAAAAGAAAAACATTTTTTAGGCAGAGAGAGTTTCCTTTCAAACAATATTGTTTATTAGAAAAGAAAATATTAAACTTTTGAAAATCAAGACACAGTGAGACGTGCCTCCCTTTGAGTGTTCCACTTACCACAGTATTTACGGTAGCTTTAGTTTACACACTCATCTACAAACAATGTCTAATATTTTGTATTAGGAAATAAGATGATAGTACCACACTATAACAACAACCTCACTGCTTATACAACATACACGCTATACTTTTGTATGCATACCTTTCAGCCTCTGAGCATTAAAAATCACAGCACTGGCCTTTTAGAACTCATAGCAGAGGGACCAAGAGAGGAAAATTTCTTATTTTTCAGAATAGTAGGCATTCAGATCGTAGCTTCTATACTGTTACAAATCTATGTATATGCTAGTTGTTTAATAACACACATACCTTTAAACAAGTCTGATTCTATGAGGAATGTCAGTAAGTGTAGGAGGATGAAGGCTAAATCTAGGGTCAAAATCATACTGTTATGCCTAAATCATAGGAAATGACAGGTATGTTGCTACATAAGCTACTGGCATTAACACAGGAGTTCAGACAATACTGTGCCACATTCACTCAGAGCTCTACTGAGATTTTAATTAATGCAACAAAATAAACACAGCTGACACATTCAGGAGTAAATATGTTACTGCAGTACCATTCCTACTCTGTACTGTTGTCTGGTTTTAGATGGTAAACATACCAGCTATGAAATGAGGTATTTAGAATATGTAAACAAAGTGAGTATTATAGATTACTACCATTTTATGGTGAAATGCATCTTTGTTTCTCTGACAAAATAAACATTTTTGTATAAAGGCAAGTGCAGAGGATATACAGACAATACAGATGTTCGTTTTCTTTGAAATAGAGGCTGAAAAGGCATCTTAAATCCTTTGCTTTCACTTTTCCTGATTTGGAACACAATGTGCAAATTATTGGTAACACTGTTTCCAATGAAATCCTAATAGTTCTCACTTTCTCTCTCTTGCTTGTGTGTGTGTGTCTAAATATATATTTAAATATATATATATATATATATATATATATATATATATATATATATATATATATATATATATATATATATATATATATATATATACACATACAGGTTCATAGGTAGGTACTAGGCTGTCGGCCCTGGGGCTTATATAAGCCTAGCCAAAAAAGTTCCCTGGATTTCGCCACCAAAGAAAGTTATTTTCCTGTGACCCTGTCTAGCAGAGCCAAAGAAGTGATCCCCAGGGTGAATTTCCTATTTCCCATCCAACTGTCGAGATTTTTCTTAAAGAGGGCTAATGAGGAGCTTTGCTTGACTTGAATGTGTAGGAAACTATCCCTCCAGCTTGTTCTTGAAATTGTGGTGGCAAGGTTTAGGTCCCTGGAGCATGTGGCTCGGAGGGATTGGGGTTTCTTTAAGTGTAGCATGTCCAACAGATCTGAATTTGACATGGCTTTGTATGTTAGGCAGAGTTCGCCTCTGAGTAGGTGATAAGCAACGGAGTAGAGCTGGAGTTTTTTGAGACGGTCTGCGTATGGCATCTGTTTG